>NW_027218694.1:0-4322 GCF_027580195.1 Bos mutus
AAGCGACCCCACCTGCCTGCTCATCTTGATACCCGGGCCTGACCTGCCCTCGCAGCTGGCGCGGCCCTCCTGCTCTTTCTGCGCAGCGTACCCGCCCTCTGCTTCGCGAGCGCGCACCTCCTGCTCTGCTGGTGACCGGTCTGCGACACCTGCCGCCCTGCCTGCCGGCGACCTTTCTTACTGCCACCAGCCTTAACGCGTCCAGCGGGCGAGCCTGCGCACTTCTGTACGCCAGCTGAGCACGCCCCTGCCTGTCTCGCCCATCCGCGGGGGGGGGGGGGGGGGGGGGGGGGGGGGGGGGGGGGGGGGGGGGGGGGGGGGGGGGGGGGGGGGGGGGGGGGGGGGGGGGGGGGGGGGGGGGGGGGGGGGGGGGGGGGGGGGGGGGGGGGGGGGGGGGGGGGGGGGGGGGGGGGGGGGGGGGGGGGGGGGGGGGGGGGGGGGGGGGGGGGGGGGGGGGGGGGGGGGGGGGGGGGGGGGGGGGGGGGGGGGGGGGGGGGGGGGGGGGGGGGGGGGGGGGGGGGGGGGGGGGGGGGGGGGGGGGGGGGGGGGGGGGGGGGGGGGGGGGGGGGGGGGGGGGGGGGGGGGGGGGGGGGGGGGGGGGGGGGGGGGGGGGGGGGGGGGGGGGGGGGGGGGGGGGGGGGGGGGGGGGGGGGGGGGGGGGGGGGGGGGGGGGGGGGGGGGGGGGGGGGGGGGGGGGGGGGGGGGGGGGGGGGGGGGGGGGGGGGGGGGGGGAGCGCGACCCTGCCTGCTCATCTGCGCCAGCTGCAGCGTGACACCTGCCTGCATCGCGACACCTGCCCTGCATCTGCTGATACTGCTTGATAATTGACAGCGAGCGCGCGACACCTGCCTGCTCATCTGCGGAATCCCAGCAGCTGAGCCCAGCAGCGCCTGCCTGTTCGTCTGCCTGATGCTGCAGCAGGGCGTGACACCTGCCTGCTCATCTGCTTGATAATCGACCAGACGTTGCCGACACCTGCATCTCATCTGTGATGTCGCCAGCCGAGCCACCCGCGACTGCCTGCTCATCTGCGATGTCGCCAGCTGGGCCTACGCGACCACCTGCCTCAACTCATCCTGCTTGATGGTGACAGCTGAGCACGCGCGACACCGCCGCCTGCTCCTCTGCTTGATAATCAACAGCTGAGCCCAGCGCGACACCTGCCTGTTCATTTGCTTGATGACGCCACCTCGGGACGACGACAACTGCCTGCTCATCTGCCCGATGTCGACAGCTGTGCCCAGCGACACCTGCCTGCTCATCTAGCCCAGTGGTGCCAGGCTGGGCCGGCGCGACGCCTGTTTGCTCGTCTGGCGATATCGCCAGCTGAGCGGCGACACCTGCCTGCTCATCTGGCGATGGTTGACATCTGGGCCCAGCGACACCTGCCTACTCATCTGGCGAGTAATTTGCCAGCTGGGCGCGCGGCCTGCAGTTCGCCCAGCTGAGCGCGAACCTCTGCCTATTCTCGCTTGACTATGGCCAGCTGAGCGTGACACCCTGCTGCTCATCTCGGCGAAATCGACAGCTGAGCCGCGACACCTGCCTGCTCATCTCTTCCTGTCGACAGCTGATTTTCGCGACACCTGCCTGCTCATTTGCGTAATCTGCCCTGATCCGGCGACACCTGCCTGTTCATCTTGATGTCGCCAGGTGAGCGGCGACACCTGCCTGCTCATCTGTGATGATTGCCAGCTGAGCGCGCGACACCTGCCTGCTCATCTGCCTGTTGATTTCGCCAGCTGAGCCTCGGCGACACCTGCCTGCTCATCTGCCTGATATTCGCCAGCAGCGCACCCTTCCTGCCAGCTGCATCTTCTTCTGCTGTTCATCTGACGGCCAGGTGAGCCGGCGTGACCCTGCCTGCTCATCTAGCCTGATGTCGGCAGCTTATCCGGCGCGACAACCGCCTGCTCATCTGCCCAATCACCAGCCTGGCCAGCGACCCGCCTGCGACACCTGCCTGCTAAGCCATCACGACCCTGTCATTCTCGCCAGCTGAGCCGTGCTACAACTGCCTGCTCATCTGCGATGATTTTCAGTGACATCTTGACCCGCGTGACACCTGCCTGCTCGTTCGTCTGGCGTTGTTGGCCAGCTGGGCTGCGGCGACACCTGCCTGCTCATCTTTTTGATAATCGCCGGCTGGGCAGCAGCGACACCTGCCTGCTCATCTGCCTGATAACCGCCAGCTGAGCCTCGATATCCCCTGCCTAACTCATCTGCCTTGATAATCGCCAGCTGAGCCCCGTGACACCTGCCTGCTCATCTGCCTGATGATGGTGCCAGCTGAGCCCGACCTGCCTGCTCATCTGGCGGTGCTCAACAGCGGGCCCGGTGACCTGCCTGCTCATCTGTGATAATGGGCGGCTGACGCGCGACACCTGCCACTGCTCATCTGTGATGTCGCCAGCTGAGCGGCGATGCCTGCCTGTTCATCTGGCCGCAATCTACAGCTGACCCTCGCGACACCTGCCTGCTCTCATCTGTGATAAACTCTCCACGGCGACACCCGCCTGACACCTGCCTGCTCATCTGCCTGATACTGCCAGTGGAGCCTCGCTGACACCTGCCTGCTCATCTGCGATACTCGCCCAGCTGAGCCGGCGACACCTGCCTGTACTCATCTGCCTGATACTTCGACAGCTGAGCCGCCCACGACACCTGCCTGCTCATCTGGTGATATTCGACAGCTGATCAGCTGACACCTGCCTGCCTCATCTGATGATAATCAACAGCTGAGGCGCGCGGCACCTGCCTGCTCATCTGTGATAATCGACAGCTGGCTGGGCCCGCGACGCCTGCCTGCTCATCTGTGCGAATCGTCAGCTGGCGGCGCGACACCTGCCTGCTCATCTGCTTGATGGTGCCAGCTGGGCCGCGGCGACACCCTGTTTGCTCATCTGCTTGATAATCGCCCGGCGGGCCTGCGCGTGACCTGATCGTCTGCTTGATAATGCGCCAGCGAGACAGCGCGACACCTGCGCTCCTCTTCCTGCCTGCTCATCTGGTGAGCAATACCCTCATCGAGGCACCTACGCATCTTTTCACTCATCTTTTTGATAGATGAGCGCGCGACACCACCTGCTCATCATTGATAATCGACGGTTAAGCCAGCGACACCTGCCTGCTCATCTGTGATAATCCGACAGCCTGGGCAGCGCGACACCTCATCACAGCGATGTCATGCGGCTGAGCCGGCGGGACACTGCCTGCTCATCTGGCTTCGTAATCTGGCAGCTGAGCAGCGCGACACCTGCCTGTTCATCCGCCTTCTGTCGACAGCGGGCCTGCCACCTGCCCTGTTCATCTGTGATAATCGCCAGCTGAGCCGGCGACACCTGCCTGCTCCATCTGCGCGATAATCGCCAGCCTGAACAGCTGACACCTGCCTGCTCATCTGCTTGATAATTGCTGGCTGAGCCGCCACGACCTCATTGCTCATCTGCTTGAATGCTGCCAGCTCAGACTCGCGACACCTGCCTGCTCATCTGTGATAATCGACAGCTGGGCCAGCATTGACACCTGCCTGCTCATCTGCTTGATAATCGACAGCTGAACGCGAGACATCACGTGTTCATCTGTGACTGTGGCCAGCTCATCTGTGATAATGCGTGCTCATCTGCTTCCGGTCACGGCAAGCTGAGGTGTGACGTTGTTCATATGCCGATCGGGCCAGCTACGACAAGCGCCTGCCTGCTCATCTGCTTGATGTTGTCGATTGGCTGAGCGTGAGCACCTGCCTGCTCATCCCTGCTTGATATTCGCCGGCTGAAGTGACACGACGCCGCCGTTTCATCTGCTTGACTGTGGCCAGCTAGGCCGCGTGGTGACTTGCCGCTTCCTGCTCATCACCAGCGATGTCATGCAGCTGAGCCATACGACGCCTGCCTGTCATCTGTGACTAATGGCCAGCTTTACAGCGCGCGACTCACCGCCAACTCCGTCTGTGCGATGATAAGCCATAGCTGGGCGGCAGCGACACACCCACCTGTTCGTCTGTGACTGCCAGGCTGAGGCGCGTGACACCTGCCTATCTGTGATAATCGCCAGCTGAGCCGCCCACGACACCTGCTGCTCATCTGTGATAATGCCAGCTTAGCCGCGAGACACCTGCCTGCTCATCTGCTTGATAATTAACAGCTGGGCCCGCCAGTACCTGCTGCTCATCTGCTTTGATAATGCGCCAGCTGAGCCGTGACACCTGCCTGCTCATCTGCTGACGTGCGACCAGCTGCAGCTTGCGCGACACCTGCCTGCTCATCTGCTTGATAATCGCAGCTGAGCCGCGCGACACCTGCCTGCTCATCTGCTTGATAAT
>NW_027218695.1:0-16798 GCF_027580195.1 Bos mutus
ATCAAGCAGATGAGCAGGCAGGTGTGTCGCGCGGCTCAGCTGGCGATTATCAAGCAGATGAGCAGGCAGGTGTGTCGCGGCGGCTCAGCTGGCGATTATCAAGCAGATGAGCAGGCAGGTGTCGCGCGGCTCAGCTGGCGATTATCAAGCAGATGAGAGCAGGCGGGTGTCGCGGCTCAGCTGGCGATTATCAAGCAGATGAGCAGGCAGGCAGGTGTGTCGCGCGGCTCAGCTGGCGATTATCAAGCAGATGAGCAGGCAGGCAGGTGTCGCGCGGCTCAGCTGGCGATTATCAAGCAGATGAGCAGGCAGGTGTCGGCGCGCGGCTCAGCTGGCGATTATCAAGCAGATGAGCAGGCAGGTGTCGCGGCTCGGCTCAGCTGGCGATATATCAAGCAGATGAGCAGGCAGGTGTCGCGCGGCTCAGCTGGCGATTATCAAGCAGATGAGCAGGCAGGTGTCGCGCGCGGCTCAGCTGGCGATTATCAAGCAGATGAGCAGGCAGGTGTCGCGCGGCTCAGCTGGCGATTATCAAGCAGATGAGCAGGCAGGTGTCGCGCGGCTCAGCTGGCGATTATCAAGCAGATGAGCAGGCGGGTGTCGTCGCGGCTCAGCTGGCGATTATCAAGCAGATGAGCAGGCAGGTGTCGCGCGGCTCAGCTGGCGATTATCAAGCAGATGAGCAGGCAGGTGTCGCGGCGGCTCAGCTGGCGATTATCAAGCAGATGAGCAGGCAGGTGTCGCGCGGCTCAGCTGGCGATTATCAAGCAGATGAGCAGGCAGGGTGTCGCGGCGGCTCAGCTGGCGATTATCAAGCAGATGAGCAGGCAGGTGTCGCGGCGGCTCAGCTGGCTCAGCTGGCGATTATCAAGCAGATGAGCAGGCAGGTGTCAGCGGGCTCAGCTGGCGATTATCAAGCAGATGAGCAGGCAGGTGTCGCGCGGCTCAGCTGGCGATTATCAGCAGCAGATGAGCAGGCAGGTGTCGCTCGGCTCGGCTGGCGAGTATCAAGCAGATGAGCAGGCAGGTGTCGCGGGCTCAGCTGGCGATTATCAAGCAGATGAGCAGGCAGGTGTCGCTCGGCTCAGCTGGCGATTATCAAAGCAGATGAGCAGGCAGGTGTCGCGGCGGCTCAGCTGGCGATTATCAAGCAGATGAGCAGGCAGGGTGTCGCGCGGCTCAGCTGGCGATTATCAAGCAGATGAGCAGGCAGGTGTCGCGCGGCTCAGCTGGCGATTATCAAGCAGATGAGCAGGTGAGCAGGCGCAGATGAGCAGGCAGGTGTCGCGCGCGGCTCAGCTGGCGATTATCAAGCAGATGAGCAGGCGGGTGTCGCGCGGCTCAGCTGGCGATTATCAAGCAGATGAGCAGCAGGCAGGTGTCGCGGCTCAGCTGGCGATTATCAGCAGCAGATGAGCAGGCGGGTGTCGCGGGCGGCTCTGGCTGGCGATTATCAGCAGCAGATGAGCAGGCAGGTGTCGCGGCGGCGGCTCAGCTGGCGATTATCAAGCAGATGAGCATGGCAGGGTGTCGCGGCGGCTCAGCTGGCGATTATCAGCTGAGCAGGCAGGTAGCAGGCAGATTAGCAGGCAGGTGTCGCAGGTGGCTCAGCTGGCGATTATCAAGCAGATGCAGTGGCGGGTGTCGCGCGGCTCAGCTGGCGATTATCAAGCAGATGAGCAGGCGGGTGCTCGCGCGGCTCAGCTGGGCGATTATCAAGCAGATGAGCAGGCAGGTGTCGCGGCGGCTCAGCTGGCGATTATCAAGCAGATGAGCAGGCAGGTGTCGTGCGGCTCGGCTCAGCTGGCGATTATCAGGCAGATGAGCAGCAGGCAGGGTCTCGGCGGCGCTCAGCTGGCGATTATCAGGCAGAGCAGCAGGGCAGGTGTCGCGCGGCTCAGCTGGCGATTATCAAGCAGATGAGCAGGCAGGTGTCGCGCGCGGCTCAGCTGGCGATGGCGATTATCAAGCAGATGAGAGCAGGGTGTCGGCGCGGCGGCTCAGCTGGCGATTATCAAGCAGATGAGCAGGCAGGTGGTGCGCGGCGGCTCAGGCGATTATCAAGCAGATGAGCAGGCAGGTGTGCGGCAGCGGCTGGCTATCGATTATGAGCAGATGAGCAGGCAGGTGTCGCGCTCGGCTCAGCTGGCGATTATCAAGCAGATGAGCAGGCAGGTGTCGCGCGGCTCAGCTGGCGATTATCAAGCAGATGAGCAGGCGGGCTCGCAGCGGCTCAGCTGGCGATTATCAAGCAGATGAGCAGGCAGGTGTCGCGCGGCTCAGCTGGCGATTATCAAGCAGATGATGAGCAGGCAGGTGTCGCGGCGGCTCAGCTATCGATTCAGCAGAGCAGCAGGCAGGGCAGGTGTCGGCTCGGCTGGCTCAGCTGGCGATTATCAGAGCAGATGAGCAGGCGGGCTCGGCTCGGCTGGCTGGCGCATTATCAGCAGGCAGATGAGCAGGCAGGTGTCGCGCGGCTCAGCTGGGCATTATCAAGCAGATGAGCAGGCAGGTGTCGGCGCGGCTCAGCTGGCGATTATCAGGCAGATGAGCAGGCAGGTGTGTGGCGGCGGCTCAGCTGGCGATTATCAGCAGCAGATGAGCAGGCGGGTGTCGGCTCGGCTCAGCTGGCGATTATCAGGCAGATGAGCAGGTGGCGGTGGCTCGGCTGGCGGCTCAGCTGGCGATTATCAAGCAGATGAGCAGGCGGGTGTCGCGCGGCTCAGCTGGCGATTATCAAGCAGATGAGCAGGCAGGCAGGTGTCGCGCGGCTCAGCTGGCGATTATCAAGCAGATGAGCAGGCAGGTGTCGCGCGGCTGGCTGGCGATTATCAGCAGAGCAGAGCAGGCAGGCAGGGTGGCGCGGCGGCTCAGCTGGCGATTATCAAGCAGATGAGGCAGGCAGGTGCGGCTCGGCGGCTCAGCTGGCGCATTATCAGAGAGAGGCAGGTGGGTGGTGCTCGCGCTGGCTCAGCAGATGGCAGGATTATCAAGCAGATGAGCATTATCAGGTGTGTCAGGCGGGCGGCTCAGCTGGCGATTATCAAGCAGATGAGCAGGCAGGTGTCGCGGCGCGGCTCAGCTGGCAGATTATCAGGCAGATGAGCAGCAGGCGGGTGTGTCGCGGCGGCTGGCTGATGGCGAGTATCAGCAGATGAGCAGGCAGGTGTCGCGCGGCTCAGCTGGCGATTATCAAGCAGATGAGCAGGCGGTGTGTCGCGGCTCAGCTGGCGATTATGGCAGGCAGATCAAGCAGAGCAGGCAGGCTGGCGGTATCGCTGGCTCATTATCAAGCATTATCAGAGCAGATGAGCAGGCAGGTGTCGCGGCGGCTCAGCTGGCGATTATCAAGCAGATGAGCAGGCAGGTGTCGGCGGCTCAGCTGGCGATTATCAAGCAGATGAGCAGGTGGTGTGTCGGCTCAGCTCAGCTGGCGATTATCAAGCAGATGAGCAGGCAGGTGGTGTCGGCGGCGGCTCAGCTGGCGATTATCAAGCAGATGAGCAGGCAGGGCGGCGGGCTCAGCTGGCGATTATCAAGCAGATGAGCAGGCAGGCAGGTGTGTCGCGGCTCGGCTCAGCTATCGATTATCAAGCAGATGAGCAGGCGGTGGCTCAGCTGGCTCAGCTGGCGATTATCAAGCAGATGAGCAGGCAGGTGGCTCGGCTGGCGGCTCAGCTGGCGATTATCAAGCAGATGAGCAGGGGCAGCAGTCGGCGGCTCGGCTGGCTCAGCTGGCGATTATCAGGGCAGATGTGCAGCAGGCAGGTGTCGATTATCAAGCAGATGAGCAGCTGGCGATTATCAGCAGCAGATGGCAGGCAGGTGGGTGCGGCGCGGCTCAGCTGGCGATTATCAAGCAGATGAGCAGGCGGGTGTCGGCTCGGCTCAGCTGGCGATTATCATGCAGATGAGCAGGCAGGTGTCGCGCGGGCGCTCTCAGCTGGCGATTATCAAGCAGATGAGATGAGGTGGCAGGTGGCGGGCGCGGCTCAGCTGGCGATTATCAGCAGCAGATGAGGGGCAGGTGCGGCTCGGCTCAGCTTATCATTATCAAGCAGATGAGGCAGGCGGGTGTCGCTCGGCGGCTCAGCTATCAAGCGATTATCAGGCAGATGAGCAGGCAGGCGGCTCAGCGGCTGGCGATTGGCAAGCAGATATCAGGCAGGATGGGCAGGCGGGCTGGTCATTATGGCTCAGCAGGCTGGCGATTATCAAGCAGATGAGCAGGCAGGTGTCGCGCGGCTCAGCTGGCGATTATCAAGCAGATGGCAGGCAGGTGTCGCTCAGCTGGCTCAGCTGGCGATTATCAAGCAGATGAGCAGGCAGGTGCGCGGCGGCTCAGCTGGCGATTATCAATGCAGAGGCAGGCAGGTGCGGCGCGGCTCAGCTGGATTATCAGGCAGATGAGCAGGCAGGTGTCGCGCGCGGCTCAGCTGGCGATTATCAAGCAGATGAGCAGGCAGGGGTGTCGGCTCGGCGGCTCAGCTGGCGATTATCAGCAGCAGATGAGCAGGCAGGTGGGTGTCGCTCAGCGGCTCAGCTGGCGATTATCAAGCAGATGAGCAGGCAGGTGGCGGCAGGTGGCTCGCGGCTGGCTGGCAGCTGGCATTATCAAGCAGATGAGCAGGCAGGTGTGTCGGCTGGCTCAGCGGCTTATCAAGCAGATATCAGGCAGATGGGCAGGCAGGTGTATCAAGCAGATGAGCAGGCTCAGCTGGCGATTATCAGGCAGATGCAGCAGGTGGTGTCGGCGGTGGCTCAGCTGGCATTATCAGGCAGATGAGCAGGCAGGTGCAGCGCGGCGGCTCAGCTGGCGATTATCAAGCAGATGAGCAGGCAGGTGGTGTCGGCTGGGCTCAGCTCAGCTGGCGATTATCAGGCAGATGAGCAGGCGGGGTGGCTGGCGGCTCAGCTGGCGATTATCAAGCAGATGAGGCAGGTGGTGTCGCGCGGCTCAGCTGGCGATTATCAAGCAGATGAGGCAGGTGGTGTCGCGCGGCTCAGCTGGCGATTATCAAGCAGATGAGCAGGCAGGTGGTGCGGCGGCGGCTGGCGGCTATCAAGCAGATGAGCAGGCAGGCAGATGAGCTCAGCTGCGGTCAAGCAGATGAGCAGCAGGTGGCTCAGCTGGCGATTATCAAGCAGATGAGAGCAGGCAGGTCAGGTGCGGCTCAGCGATTATCATTATCAGGCAGATGAGCAGGCAGGTGTCGCGCGGCTCAGCTGGCGATTATTATCAGGCAGCAGATGAGCAGGCAGGTGTGGCGCGGCTCAGCTATCGATTATCAAGCAGATGAGCAGGCAGGTGTCGGCGCGCGGCTCAGCTGGCGATTATCAAGCAGATGAGCAGGCAGGTGTCGCGCGCGGCGGCTCAGCTGGCGATATATCAGGCAGCAGATGAGCAGGCAGGTGTCGGCAGGTGGCTCGGCTGGCGATTATCAAGCAGATGAGGTGGCAGGTGGCTCGCGCGGCTCAGCTGGCGCGAGCATCAAGCAGATGAGCAGGCGGGTGTCGTCGCGGCTCAGCTGGCGATTATCAAGCAGATGAGCAGGCAGGTGTCGCGCGGCTCAGCTGGCGATTATCAAGCAGAGCAGAGCAGGCAGGTGGCGGGCTCAGCTGGCGTTGGCAGATGAGCAGGCAGGTGTAGCGCGGCTCAGCTGGATGAGGCAGGCAGGTCAGCAGCGCGGCAGCTCAGCTGGCGATTATCAAGCAGATGAGCAGGCAGGCAGGCGCGGCAGGTGTCAGATTATCAGCGGCAGAGCAGGCGAGGTATCAGGGGCAGTGGCTCAGCAGGCAGGTATCAGCAGATGAGCAGGCTCAGCAGCTGGCGATTATCAAGCAGATGCAGCAGGCAGGTGTCGCGGCGCGGCTCAGCTGGCGATTATCAAGCAGATGAGCAGGCAGGTGTCGCGGCGGCTCAGCTGGCGAGTATCAGCAGATGAGCAGGCAGGTGTCAGGCGGCTCAGCTGGCGATTATCAAGCAGATGGCAGGCAGGTGTCGCGGCGGCTCAGCTGGCAAGTATCAGGCAGATGAGCAGGCAGGCGCGCGGCTCAGCTGGCGATTATCAAGCAGATGAGCAGGCAGGTGTCGCGCGGCTCAGCTGGCGATTATCAAGCAGATGAGCAGCAGGGTGTGTCGGCGGCTCAGCTGGCTGGCGATTATCAGATGCAGATGAGCAGGCAGGTGTCGCGGCGGCTCAGCTGGCGATTATCAAGCAGATGAGCAGGCGGGTGTCGCGCTCGGCTCAGCTGGCGATTTATCAAGCAGATGAGCAGGCAGGTGCGGGCGGCTCAGCTGGCGATTATCAAGCAGATGAGCAGGCAGGTGGCAGCGCAGCGGCTCAGCTGGCGATTATCAGGCAGATGAGCAGGCGGGTGGCTCGGCTGGCTCAGCTGGCGATTATCAAGCAGAGCAGGCAGCAGGCAGGTGGCTCTCGCTGGCTCAGTATCTGGCGATTAGCAGGCAGATGAGCAGCTGGGGTGGCGCAGCAGCTCAGCTGGCGATTAGCAAGCAGGCAGGGCGGCTCGCGGCTCAGCTGGCGATTATCAAGCAGATGAGCAGGCGGCAGGTCGGCGCGGCTCAGCTGGCGATTATCAAGCAGATGAGCAGGCAGGTGTCGCGCGGCTCAGCTGGCGATTATCAAGCAGATGAGCAGGCAGGGTGGTGCGCGGCTCGCGCTGGCTCAGCTGGCGATTATCAAGCAGATGAGGTGGCAGGTGGCTGGCGGCTCAGCAATGGATCATATGCAGCAGGCAGGCAGGTGGGCGGCTCAGCTGGCGGCGGCTCAGCTGGCATTATCAAGCAGATGAGCAGGTGGCAGGTGGCGGGCAGCGGCTCAGATTATCGATTATGAGAGCAGCAGCAGGCAGGCGGCTCGCGCTGGGCTCAGCAGATGGCAGGCAGGCAGATGAGCAGGCAGGTGTGCTGGCGGCTCAGCTGGCGATTATCAGGCAGATGAGCAGGCGGGGTGCTCGCGGTGGCTCAGCTGGCGATCAAGCAGGCAGATGAGCAGGCAGGTGTCGGCGGCGGCTGGCTCAGCTATCGATTATCAAGCAGATGAGCAGGCAGGTGCTCGCGGCTCAGCTGGCGATTATCAAGCAGATGAGCAGGCAGGTGTCGGCGGCTCAGCTGGCGATTATCAAGCAGATGAGCAGGCAGGTGTCGCGCGGCTCAGCTGGCGATTATCAAGCAGATGAGCAGGCAGGTGGGTGTCGCGCGGCTCGCTGGCGATTATCATGGCAGCAGATCAGCAGGCAGGTGCAGGTGGCTCAGCTGGCGATTATCAAGCAGATGAGCAGGTGTCAGCGGCTCAGCTCATTATCAAGCAGATGGCAGCAGGGGGTGTGTCGGCAGCGGCTCAGCTGGCGATTATCAAGCAGATGAGCAGGCAGGTGCGGCTGGCTCAGCAGCATGGCGATTATCATGCAGCAGGCAGGTGGCAGGTGTCGGCTGGGCGGCTCAGCTGGCGATTATCAGGCAGATGATGGCAGGGGGTGTCAGCGCGGCTCAGCTGGCGATTATCAGGCAGATGAGCAGGCGGTGTGTCGCGGCTCAGCTGGCGATTATCAAGCAGATGAGCAGGCAGGTGTCGCGCGGCTCAGCAGCTGGCGATTATCAAGCAGATGAGCAGGCAGGTGGGTGTCGCGGCTCGGCTCAGCTGGCGATATCAAGCAGATGAGCAGGCAGGTGTCGGCTCGGCTCAGCTGGCGATTATCAAGCAGATGAGCAGGCAGGTGTGTCGCGGCTCAGCTGGCGATTATCAAGCAGATGCAGATGAGCAGGCAGGTGCTCGGCTGGCTCAGCTGGCGAAGTATCAAGCAGCATGAGCAGATGAGGGTGGCGGGCTCGGCTGGCGGCTGGCTGGCGATTATCAGGCAGATGAGCAGGCAGGTGCTCGCTGGCGGCTCAGCTGGCGATTATCAAGCAGATGAGCAGGGTGGGTGTCGCGCGGCTCAGCTCATATCAGATGAAGCAGCAGGCAGGCAGGCAGGTGTCGCGGGCGCGGCTCAGCTGGCGATTATCAAGCAGATGAGGAGCAGGCGGGTGCGCTCGGCTCAGCTGGCGATTATATCAAGCAGCAGAGCAGGCAGGCAGGTGGCTCGGCGGCTGGCTATCAAGCAGATTATCAGCAGGCAGATGAGGTGGCAGGCTCGGCTCAGCGGCTCAGCTGGAGCAGTATCAAGCAGAGCAGGCAGGCAGGTGTCGCGGCGGCTCAGCTGGCGATTATCAAGCAGATGAGCAGGCGGGTGTCGCGCGGCTCAGCTGGCGATTATTATCAAGCAGATGAGCAGGCAGGTGTCGCGCGGCTCAGCTGGCGATTATCAAGCAGATGAGCAGGCAGGTGCAGGTGTCGCGCGGCTCAGCTTGGCGATTAGCAGGCAGAGCAGGCAGGCAGGTGTCGTGGCTCAGCTGGCGATTATCAAGCAGATGAGCAGGCAGGTGAGCGGCGGGCTCAGCTGGCGTATCGGCAGATGAGGCAGGCAGGCAGGCGGCTCGGCTCAGCTGGATTATCAGGCAGATGAGCAGGCAGGTGTCAGCGCGGCTCAGCAGATGAGCATTATCAAGCAGATGAGCAGCAGGCAGGTCAGCGCAGCGGCTCAGCTGGCGATTATCAAGCAGATGAGCAGGCAGGCAGGTGTCGCGGCTCAGCTGGCGATTATCAAGCAGATGAGCAGGCAGGTGCGCGGCGCGGCTCAGCTGGCGATTATCAAGCAGATGAGCAGGCGGTGTGTCGCGCGGCTCAGCTGGCGATTATCAAGCAGATGGCAGGCAGGTGTCGCGCGGCTCAGCTGGCGATTATCAAGCAGATGAGCAGGCAGGTGTCGCGGCGGCTCAGCTGGCGATTATCAAGCAGATGAGCAGGCAGGTGTCGCGCGGGCTCAGCTCAGCTGGCAGATTATCAGGCAGATGAGCAGGCAGGCGGCGGGCGGCTCAGCTGGCGATTATCAGGCAGATGAGATGAGCAGGCGGGTGGCGCGGCGGCTCAGCTGGCGATTATCAAGCAGATGAGCAGGGTGTCAGGCTCTCGGCTGGCTCAGCTGGCGATTATCAAGCAGATGAGCAGGCAGGCGGCTCGGCTCGGCTCAGCTGGCGATTATCAGCAGATGAGATGGCAGGGCGTGGGCTCGCTGCTGGATTATCAAGCAGATGAGCAGGCGGTGTATCAGGCAGGCAGATGCAGCAGGCAGGTGGCAGCAGCGGCTCAGCTGGCGATTATCAGGCAGATGAGCAGGCAGGTGTGTCGCAGCGGCTCAGCTGGCGATTATCAAGAGCAGATGCAGCAGGCAGGTGTCGCGGCTCAGCTGGCGAGATATCAAGCAGATGAGCAGGCAGGTGTCGCGCGGCTCAGCTGGCGATTATCAAGCAGATGAGCAGGCAGGTGTCGTCGGCGGCTCAGCTGGCGATTATCAAGCAGATGAGCAGGCAGGTGTCGCGCGGCTCAGCTGGCGATTATCAAGCAGATGAGCAGGCAGGCAGGCAGGTCAGCTGGCAGGCTGGCGGGCTCGGCTCAGCTGGCGATTATCAGGCAGATGAGCAGGCAGGTGTCGGCGGCAGGCTCAGCTGCGCGTAGAGCAGGCAGATGAGCAGGCAGGTGGTGTCGCGGCGGCTCAGCTGGCGATTATCAGAGCAGATGAGGTGGCAGGTGGCGGGGCTCGGCGGCGCGGCTCAGCAGATGCAGATTATCAGGCAGATGAGCAGGCAGGTGTCGGCGCGCTCGGCTCAGATGCAGCGATTATCAAGCAGATGAGCAGGCAGGTGGCGATTATCAGGCTCAGCTGGCGAGGTATCAGGCAGATGGGCAGGCAGGTGTCAGCAGCGGCTCAGCTGGCGATTATCAGGCAGATGAGCAGGCAGGTGTCGCTGGCGGCTCAGCTGGCGATTATCAGCAGATGAGCAGGCAGGTGTCGCGGCGGCTCAGCTGGCGATTATCAGGCAGATGAGCAGGCAGGTGTCGCGCGGCTCAGCTGGCGATTATCAAGCAGCAGATGAGCAGGCAGGTGTCGCGGCGCGGCTCAGCTGGCGATTATCAAGCAGAGCAGCAGGCAGGTGATGAGCAGGCGGCGCGGTGTCAGATGAGCAGGCATCAGGCAGCGAGCTATCAGATGAGCAGGCAGGCAGGTGGTGGCGCGGCTCAGCTGGCGATTATCAAGCAGATGAGCAGGCAGGTGTCGGCGCGCGGCTCAGCTGGCGATTATCAAGCAGATGAGCAGGCAGGTGGTGCGCGCTCGGCTCAGCTGGCGATTATCAAGCAGATGAGCAGGCAGGTGTCGCTGGCGGCTCAGCTGGCGATTATCAAGCAGATGATGAGCAGGCAGGTGTCGGCGGCGCGGCTCAGCTGGCGATTATCAAGCAGATGAGCAGGTGGTGGCTCAGCGGCTCAGCTGGCGAGTATCAGGCAGATGAGCAGGCAGGTGTCGCGCGGCTCAGCTGGCGATTATCAAGCAGATGAGCAGGGGCTGCGCGCTGGCTCAGCTATCATTATCAGGCAGAGCAGGCAGGTGTCGCGGCGGCTCAGCTGGCGATTATCAAGCAGATGAGCAGGGCAGGTGTGCGGTGTCGGCGGCTCAGCTGGCGATTATCAAGCAGATGAGGCAGGCGGGTGTCGCTCGCGGCTCAGCTGGCGATTATCAGCAGATGAGCAGGCAGGCAGGTGCTCGGCTGGCGGCTCATCAAGCAGGAGCAGGCGATTGGCGCGGCTCAGCAGATGAGCAGATGAGCAGGGTGTCGCGCGGCTCAGCTGGCGATTATCAAGCAGATGAGCAGGCAGGTGTCGCGCGGCTCAGCTGGCGATTATCAGGCAGATGAGCAGGCGGGTGTCGCGCGGCTCAGCTGGCGATTATCAAGCAGATGAGCAGGCAGGTGTCGCGCGGCTCAGCTGGCGATTATCAGGCAGATGAGAGGCAGGTGGCAGGTGGCTCGCGGCTCAGCTGGCGATTATCACGCAGATGAGCAGGCAGGTGTCGCGCGGCTCAGCTGGCGCGATTATCAAGCAGATGAGCAGGTGGGTGGTGTCGCGGCTCAGCTGGCGATTATCAAGCAGATGAGCAGGCAGGTGTCGCGGCGGCTCAGCTGGATTATCAAGCAGATGAGCAGGCAGGTGTCGCGCAGCGGCTCAGCTTATTATAGCAGATGAGCAGATGCAGGTGGCGGCGGCGGCGGCTCAGCTGGCGATTATCAGGCAGATGAGCAGGCAGCAGGTGTCGCGGCGGCTCAGAGCAGGCAGGCAGCAGAGCAGGCTCAGCGGGCGGCTCAGCTGGCATTATCAAGCAGATGAGCAGATGGCAGGTGTCGCGGGCGGCTCAGCTGGCGATTATCAAGCAGATGAGCAGGCAGGTGTCGCGGGGCTCAGCTGGCGATTATCAGCAGATGAGCAGGCGGGTGTCGCGGCGGCGGCTCGGCTGGCGATTATCAGGCAGATGAGCAGGCAGGTGTCGGCGGCTCTGGCTATCGATTATCAAGCAGATGAGCAGGCAGGTGTGGCGGGCGGCTCAGCTGGCGATTATCAAGCAGATGAGCAGGCAGGGTGTGTCGCGCGGCTCAGCTGGCGATTATCAAGCAGATGAGCAGCAGGCAGGTGTCGCGCGGCTCAGCTGGCGATTATCAAGCAGATGAGCAGGCAGGTGTCGCGCGGCTCAGCTGGCGATTATTAGCAGAAGCAGATGCAGGCAGGCGGGTGCGGCGGCTCAGCTCAGCTGGCGATTATGAGCAGATGAGCAGGCGGGTGTCGCGCGGCTCATTATGGCGATTATCAAGCAGATGAGCAGGCAGGTGGTGGCGCGGCGGCTCAGATAGCTGGCGATTATCAGCAGCAGATGAGCAGGCGGGTCAGCTCAGGCGCGGATTATCAGAGCAGATGAGATTATCAGGCGCAGATGAGCAGGCAGGTATCAGCAGATGAGCAGGCAGGTGTGGCGATTATCAGCTGGCGATTATCAGCAGGCAGGTGTCGCGCGGCTCAGCTGGCGATTATCGGCAGCAGAGCAGCAGGCAGGTGTCGCGCGGCTCAGCTGGCGATTATCAAGCAGATGAGCAGGCAGGTGTCAGCTGGTGGCTCAGCTGGCGATTATCAGGCAGATGAGGCAGGCAGGTGTCGCGGCTCAGCTGGCGATTATCAAGCAGATGAGCAGGCGGGTGTCGCGGCTCAGCTGGCGATTATCAAGCAGATGAGCAGGCGGGTGTCGCGGCTCAGCTGGGCGATTATCAAGCAGATGAGCAGCAGGCAGGTGCGGCGCGCGGCTCAGCTGGCGATTATCAAGCAGATGAGCAGGCGGGTGTCGGCAGCGGCTCAGCTGGCGATTAGCAGATGAGCAGGCAGGATGAGCAGGCAGGGTGTCGCAGCGCGGCTCAGCTGGCGATTATCAAGCAGATGAGCAGGTGTGCGCGGCTCAGCGGCTCAGCTGGCGATTATCAGGCAGATGAGCAGGGCAGGTGTCGCGCGGCTCAGCTGGCGATTATCAAGCAGATGCAGCAGGCGGGTGTCGCGCGGCTCAGCTGGCGATTATCAAGCAGATGAGCAGGCAGGTGTCGCTCGGCTCAGCTGGCGATTATCAAGCAGATGAGCAGGCAGGTGTCGCGCGGCGGCTCGGCTGGCGATTATCAAGCAGATGAGCAGGCAGGTGTCGCGCGGCTCAGCTGGCGATTATTATCAAGCAGATGAGCAGGCAGGTGTCGCGCGGCTGGCTGGCGATTATCAATTATCAAGCAGATGAGCAGGCAGGTGTCGTCGCGGCTCGGCTCTGGCTGGCGATTATCAAGCAGATGAGCAGGTGGTGGTGCGGCTCGGCTCAGCTCGATTATCAAGCAGATGAGCAGGCAGGTGAGCAGGCTGGCGATTATGTCAGATGCGGAGGCAGGCAGCTGAGCGATTATATCAAGCAGATGCAGCAGCTGAGCAGGCAGTGTGCGCGGCGGCTCAGCTGGCGATTATCAAGCAGATGAGCAGGCGGGTGTCGCGCGGCTCAGCTGGCGATTATCAAGCAGATGAGCAGGCAGGTGTCGCGGCGGCTCAGCTGGCGATTATCAAGCAGATGAGCAGGCAGGTGTCGCGGCGGCTCAGCTGGCGATTATCAAGCAGATGAGCAGGCAGGGGTGTCGGCGGCGGCTCAGCTGGCGAGCAGATGAGCAGCAGATGAGCAGGGGTGGTGTCGCGCGGCTCAGCTGGCGATTATCAAGCAGATGAGCAGGGGGGTGCGGCTCAGCTGGCGATTATCAAGCAGATGAGCAGGCAGGTGTCGCGCGCGGCTCAGCTGGCGATTATTATCAAGCAGATGAGCAGGCAGGCGGTGTGTCGGCGGCTCAGCGATTATCATTATCAAGCAGATGAGCAGGCAGGTGTCGCGCGGCTCAGCTGGCGATTATCAAGCAGATGAGCAGGTGGGTGTGTCGAGCGGCTCAGCTGGCGATTATCAAGCAGATGAGCAGGCAGGGTGTGCGCGGCTCAGGCGGTATCAGGCAGATGAGCAGGCAGGTGTCGGCTCTGGCTGGCGATTATCAAGCAGATGAGCAGGCAGGGTGTCGCAGCGGCTCAGCTGGCGATTATCAAGCAGATGAGCAGGCAGGTGTCGCGCGGCTCAGCTGGCGATTATCAAGCAGATGAGCAGGCAGGTGTCGGCGCGCGGCTCAGCTGGCGATTATCAAGCAGATGAGCAGGCAGGTGGCGCGGCGGCTCAGCTGGCGATTATCAGCAGATGAGCAGGCAGGGTGTCGCGGCTCAGCTGGATTATATCAAGCAGATGAGCAGGCAGGTGCGCGGCTCAGCTGGCGATTATCAAGCAGATGAGCAGGCAGGTGTCGCGGCGGCTCAGCTGGCGATTATCAAGCAGATGAGCAGGCAGGTGTGTCGCGGTGGCAGCTGGCGATTATCAAGCAGATGAGCAGGCAGGTGCTGGCGATTATCGCTGGCATCAGCAGATGAGCAGGCAGGTGTCGCAGCGGCTCAGCTGGCGATTATCAAGCAGATGAGCAGGCAGGTGTCGCAGCGGGCTCAGCTGGCGATTATCAGGCAGATGAGCAGGCAGGTGTGTCGCGGCTCAGCTGGCGATTATCAAGCAGATGAGCAGGCAGGTGTCGCGCGCGGCTCAGCTGGCGATTATCAAGCAGATGAGCAGGCAGGTGTCGCGGCGGCTCAGCTGGCGATTATCAAGCAGATGAGCAGGCAGGTGTCGCGCGGCTCAGCTGGCGATTATCAAGCAGATGAGCAGGCAGGTGTCGCGCGGCTCAGCTGGCGATTATCAAGCAGATGAGCAGGCAGGTGTCAGCGCGGCTCAGCTGGCGATTATCAAGCAGATGAGCAGGCAGGTGTCGCGGCTCAGCTGGCGATTATCAAGCAGATGAGCAGGCAGGTGTCGCGGCGGCTCAGCTGGCGATTATCAAGCAGATGAGCAGGCAGGTGTGGCGGCGGTGGCTCAGCTGGCGATTATCAAGCAGATGAGCAGGCAGGTGTCGGCGCGGCTCAGCTGGCGATTATCAAGCAGATGAGCAGGCAGGCAGGTGTCGCGGCTCAGCTGGCGATTATCAAGCAGATGAGCAGGTGGTGTCGCGGCGGCTCAGCTGGCGATTATCAAGCAGATGAGCAGGCAGGTGTCGCTCGGCTCAGCTGGCGATTATCAAGCAGATGAGCAGGCGGGTGTCGGCGGCGGCTCAGCTGGCGATTATCAAGCAGATGAGCAGGGCAGGTGTCGGCGGCTCAGCTGGCGATTATCAAGCATGAGCAGGCAGGCAGGTGCTCGCTGGCGGCTCAGCTGGCGATTATCAAGCAGATGAGCAGGCAGGTGTGCGGCGGGCGGGCTCAGCTGGCGATTATCAAGCAGATGAGCAGGCAGATGAGCGCGGCGGCTCGGCTGGCGATTATCAAGCAGATGAGCAGGCAGGTGTCGCGCGGCTCAGCTGGCGATTATCAAGCAAGCAGATGAGCAGGGCAGGCGGCGCGGCTCAGCTGGCGATTATCAAGCAGATGAGCAGGCAGGTGTCGCGCGCGGCTCAGCTGGCGATTATCAAGCAGATGAGCAGGCAGGTGTCGGGCGGCTCAGATGGCGATTATCAGGCAGATTAGCAGGCAGGAGGTGAGCGGGCTGGCGATTATCAGGCAGATGAGCAGGCAGGGCGGGCTCAGCTGGCGATTATCAAGCAGATGAGCAGGCGGGTGTCGTGGGCTCAGCTGGCGATTATCAAGCAGCAGATGAGCAGGGTGTGTCGCGGCGGCTCAGCTGGCGATTATCAAGCAGATGAGCAGGCAGGTGTCGGCGGCTCAGCTGGCGATTATCAAGCAGATGAGCAGGCAGGTGCAGCGGCGGCTCAGCTGGCGATTATCAAGCAGATGAGCAGGCAGGTGGTGCTCAGCTGGCGATTATCAAGCAGATGAGCAGGCGGGTGTCGCGCGGCTCAGCTGGATTATCAAGCAGATGAGCAGCAGGCAGGTGTCGCGCGGCTCAGCTGGCGATTATCAAGCAGATGAGCAGGCAGGCAGGTGCGGCGGCTGCTGGCGATTATCAAGCAGATGAGCAGGCAGGTGTGGCGATTATCAAGCAGATGAGCAGGCGGGTGTCGCGGCGGCTCAGCTGGCGATTATCAAGCAGATGAGCAGGCAGGTGTCGCAGCGGCTCAGCTGGCGATTATCAAGCAGATGAGCAGGCAGCAGGCAGGTGCGCTGGCGGCTCAGCTGGCGATTATCAAGCAGATGAGCAGGCAGGTGTCGCGCGGCTCAGCTGGCGATTATCAAGCAGATGAGCAGGCAGGTGTCGCGCGGCTCAGCTGGCGATTATCAAGCAGATGAGCAGGCAGGTGTCGCGCGGCGCAGCTGGCGATTATCAAGCAGATGAGCAGGCAGGTGTCGCGGCTCAGCTGGCGATTATCAAGCAGATGAGCAGGCAGGTGTCGCGCGGCTCAGCTGGCGATTATCAAGCAGATGAGCAGCAGGCAGGTGTCGCGCGGCTCAGCTGGCGATTATCAAGCAGATGAGCAGGCAGGTGTCGCGGCTCAGCTGGCGATTATCAAGCAGATGAGCAGGCAGGTGTGTCGCGCGGCTCAGCTGGCGATTATCAAGCAGATGAGCAGGATGTGCAGGCTCGGCTGGCGATTATCAAGCAGATGAGCAGGGCGGCTCAGCTGGCGATTATCAAGCAGATGAGCAGGCAGGTGTCGGCGCGGCTCAGCTGGCGATTATCAAGCAGATGAGCAGGCAGGCGGCGGCTGCTGGCGCGGCTCGGCAGATGAGCTGGCGGCAGGTATCAGGCAGATGAGCAGGCAGGTGCAGATGAGCAGGCGGCTCGCGGCTCAGCTGGCGATTATCAAGCAGATGAGCAGGCAGGTGTCGAGCGGCTCAGCTGGCGATTATCAAGCATGAGCAGGCAGCAGGCAGGTGCGCGCGGCTCAGCTGGCGATTATCAAGCAGATGCAGGCAGGTGTGTCGCGGCGGCTCAGCTGGCGATTATCAAGCAGATGAGCAGGCGGGTAGCTGGCGATTATCAAGCAGATGAGCAGGCAGGTGTCCAGCGGCTCAGCTGGCGATTATCAAGCAGATGAGCAGGCAGGTGTCGCGCGGCTCAGCTGGCGATTATCAAGCAGATGAGCAGGCAGGTGTCGCGGAGGCTCAGCTGGCGATTATCAAGCAGATGAGCAGGCAGGTGTCGCGCGGCTCAGCTGGCGATTATCAAGCAGATGAGCAGGCAGGTGTCGCGCGGCTCAGCTGGCGATTATCAAGCAGATGAGCAGGCAGGTGTCGCGCGGCTCAGCTGGCGATTATCAAGCAGATGAGCAGGCAGGTGTCGCGCGGCTCAGCTGGCGACAATCAAGCAG
>NW_027218696.1:0-9493 GCF_027580195.1 Bos mutus
TGCCTGACCAGCCAGGTGAGCAGTGCATGATAGCCACGTGATGTGTGCATGATCAGTTACGTGAGCAGAGTATGATCAATCAGGTGATCAGTGTATGATCAGCCACGTGTACAGTGCATGCTCAGTCACGTGACCAGGGCCTGCTGAGCTGCGTGATTACTGTCTGCTCATCTGCTTGACAATTGCCCAGCTGCACGAGCTGCTGCCTGATTCCTGCCTGTCATCTGCTTGACAATTGCCAGCTGTGCTGTGTAATTCCTGCCTGCTCAGCTGCTTGATTATTGCTAGCTGAGCAGCATGATTCCTCACAGCTGAGTTCCAGGATTATTGCCTGCTGACTGTTTGATTCGTGCCTACTCAGCTCTTTGTTTATTGCCTCCAGAGGCACATGATCAGTGTATGATAGCAAACATGATCAGTGCATGATCAGTCACATGATCAGCGCCATTAAGTCACGTCATAACTTCATGATAGTCATGAGATCAGTCCATGCTCAGTCACGGTATCAGTGCATGATCAGCCACGTAATCAGAGCAGGATAGCCACGTGATCAGTGCATGATCAGTCACGTGATCAGTGCATGATCAGTCACGTGATCAGTGCACGACAGCCAAGTGATCAGTGCATGATCAGTCACGTGATCAGTGCATGATCAGTCACATGACCAGTACATGGTAGCTAGGTGATCATTGCATGATCAGCCACGTGATCAGTGCATGATAGCCACGTGATCATTGCATGATAGTCACGTGATCAGTGCATGGTCAGTTTGGGGAGCAGAGTATGATCAGCCACTTGATCAGTGCATGAGAGCCACGTGATCACTGCATGATCTGTCACATGATCAGTGTATGATCATCCACGTGATTAGTGCATGGGCAGTCATGTGATCAGTGCATGATGTAGACGTGATCAGTGCATGATCAGTCTCGTGATCAGTGTATGATAAACCATGTGATCAGTGCACAATAGCCAGGTAATGAGTGCATGATAGCCAGATGATGAGTGCATTATCAGTCACGTGATCAGTGTATGATCAGCCCAGTAATCAGTGCATGATAGCCAACTGATCAGTGGATGATCAGTCTCGTGATCAGTGCATGGTCAGTCACGTGATCATTGCATGGTCAGTCACGTGATCATTGCATGATCAGTCACGTGATCAGTGCATGATCAGCCACGTGATGAGTGCATGATCCGTCATGTGACCAGTACATGGTAGCTGCGTGATCATTGCATGATCAGCCACGTGAGCAGTGCATGATAGCCACGTGATCAGTGCATGATCAGCCACGTGATCAGTGCATGATCAGTCACGTGATCAGTACATGATCAGTCACATGAACAGTGCATGATCATTTACGTGATCTGTGCATGATGAGTCACGTGACCATTATATGGTAGCTACGTGATCATTGCCTGACCAGCCAGGTGAGCAGTGCATGATAGCCACGTGATGTGTGCATGATCAGTTACGTGAGCAGAGTATGGTCAATCACGTGATCAGTGTATGATCAGCCACGTGTACAGTGCATGCTCAGTCACGTGATCAGGGCCTGCTGAGCTGCGTGATTACTGTCTGCTCATCTGCTTGACAATTGCCAGCTGAGCTGCACGATTCCTGCCTGTCATCTGCTTGACAATTGCCAGCTGTGCTGCGTAATTCCTGCCTGCTCAGCTGCTTGATTATTGCCAGCTGAGCAGCAGGATTCCTCACAGCTGAGTTCCATGATTATTGCCTGCTGACTGTTTGATTCGTGCCTACTCAGCTCTTTGTTTATTGCCTCCAGAGGCACATGATCAGTGTATGATAGCAAACATGATCAGTGCATGATCAGTCACATGATCAGCGCC
Source organism: Bos mutus (assembly GCF_027580195.1). Taxonomy (NCBI): domain Eukaryota; kingdom Metazoa; phylum Chordata; class Mammalia; order Artiodactyla; family Bovidae; genus Bos; species Bos mutus. The sequence continues at coordinate 1,855 of NW_027218696.1, forward strand.
ATTAAGTCACGTGATCACTTCATGATAGTCATGTGATCAGTCCATGCTCAGTCACGGTATCAGTGCATGATCAGCCACGTAATCAGAGCAGGATAGCCACGTGATCAGTGCATGATCAGTCACGTGATCAGTCACATGATCAGTCACGTGATCAGTCATGTGCCACGATCAGTGCATGATCACGTGATCAGTGCATGATCAGTCACGTGATCAGTGCATGATCAGTCACGTGACCAGTACATGGTAGCTAGGTGATCATTGCATGATCAGCCACGTGATCAGTGCATGATAGCCACGTGATCATTGCATGATAGTCACGTGATCAGTGCATGATCAGTTTGGGAGCAGAGTATGATCAGCCACTTGATCAGTGCATGAGAGCCACGTGATCACTGCATGATCTGTCACATGATCAGTGTATGATCATCCACGTGATTAGTGCATGGGCAGTCATGTGATCAGTGCATGATGTAGACGTGATCAGTGCATGATCAGTCTCGTGATCAGTGTATGATAAACCATGTGATCAGTGCACGATAGCCAGGTAATGAGTGCATGATAGCCAGATGATGAGTGCATTATCAGTCACGTGATCAGTGTATGATCAGCCCAGTAATCAGTGCATGATAGCCAACTGATCAGTGGATGATCAGTCACGTGATCAGTGCATGGTCTGTCACGTGATCAGGGTATGGTCAGTCACGTGATCATTGCATGATCAGTCACGTGATCAGTGCATGATCAGTCACGTGATGAGTGCATGATCAGTCATGTGACCAGTACATGGTAGCTACGTGATCATTGCATGATCAGCCACGTGATCAGTGCATGATAGCCACGTGATCAGTGCATGATCAGCCACGTGATCAGTGCATGATCAGTCACGTGATCAGTGGATGATCAGCCACGTTATCAGTGCATGATCAATTACGTGATCAGTGCATGATCAGTGCGTGATCAGTGCATGATCAGTCACGTGATCAGTGCATGATCAGCCACGTGAGTCATGTGCATGACCAGCCACGTGATCAGTGCATGATCAGCCACGTGATCAGTGCATGATGATCAGTCAGCACGTGATCAGTGATCAGTGCATGATCAGTCACGTGATCAGTGCATGATCAGTCACGTGATCAGTGCATGATCAGTCACGTGATCAGTGCATGATCAGCACACGTGATCAGTGCATGATCAGCCACGTGATCAGTGCATGATCAGCCACGTGATCAGTGCATGATCAGTCACGTGATCAGTGCATGATCAGTCACGTGATCAGTGCATGATCAGTCGTGATCAGTGCATGATCAGTGCGATCACATGATGATCAGTGCATGATCAGTGCATGATCAGTGCATGATCAGTGCATCAGCCACGTGATCAGTGCATGATCAGTCACGTGATCAGTGCATGATCAGCCACGTGATCAGTGCATGATCAGTCACGTGATCAGTGCATGATCAGTCACGTGATCAGTGCATGATCAGCCACGTGTGATCAGTGCATGATCAGTCACGTGATCAGTGCATGATCATGATCAGCCGTGTGATCAGTGCATGATCAGCCACGTGATCAGTGCATGATCAGTCACGTGATCAGTGCATGATCAGTCACGTGATCAGTGCATGATCAGCCACGTGATCAGTGCATGATCAGTCACGTGATCAGTGCATGATCAGCCACGTGATCAGTGCATGATCAGTCACGTGATGATCAGTGCATGATCAGTCACGTGATCAGTGCATGATCAGCCCACGTGATCAGTGCATGATCAGCCACGTGATCAGTGCATGATCAGTCACGTGATCAGTCGCATGATCAGTGCATCATCAGTCACGTGATCAGTGCATGATGATCACGTGATCCCATGTGATCAGTGCATGATGTGTCATTGCGTGATCAGTGCATGATCAGTCACGTGATCAGTGCATGATCAGTCACGTGATCGCATGTGCATGATCATGATCAGTCAGTGCATGATCAGTGCATGATCAGCCACGTGATCAGTGCATGATCAGTCACGTGATCAGTGCGTGATGTGCATGATCAGTCACGTGATCAGTGCATGATCAGTCACGTGATCAGTGCATGATCAGCCACGTGATCAGTGCATGATCAGTCACGTGATCAGTGCATGATCAGTCACGTGATCAGTGCATGATCAGTCACGTGATCAGTGCATGATCAGTATGCATCAGTCAGATCAGTGCGTGATCAGTGCATGATCAGCCATGACGTGATCAGTGCGTGATGCATGATCAGCCGTGATCAGTGCATGATCAGCCACGTGATCAGTGCATGATCAGTCACGTGATCAGTGCATGATCAGTCACGTGATCAGTGCATGATAAGTCACGTGATCAGTGCATGATCAGCCACGTGATCAGTGCATGATCACTCACGTGATCAGTGCATGATCAGTCACGTGACAGTACATGATCAGCCACGTGATCATTGCATGATCAGTCACGTGATCAGTGCATGATCAGCCACGTGATCAGTGCATGATCAGTCACGTGATCAGAGTATGATCAGCCACTTTGATCAGTGCATGATAGCCACGTGACAGTGTCAGTGCATGATCAGTCACGTGATCAGTGCATGATCAGTCACGTGATCAGTGCATGATAAGTCACGTGATCAGTGCATGATCAGTCACGTGATCAGTGCATGATCACATGATCACGTGATCAGTGCATGATCAGTCACCGTGATCAGTGCATGATCAGTCACGTGATCAGTGCATGATCAGCCACGTGATCAGTGCATGATCAGCCACGTGATCAGTGATGATGATGCATGATCACGTGATCAGTGCATGATCAGCCACGTGATCAGTGCATGATCAGTCACGTGATCAGTGCATGATCAGTCAGTCACGTGATCAGTGCATGATCAGTCGTGATCAGTGCATGATCAGTCACGTGATCAGTGCATGATCAGTCACGTGATCAGTGCATGATCACGTGATCAGTGCATGATCAGTCACGTGTGATCAGTGCATGATCAGATCACGTGATCAGTGCATGATGTCACATGATCAGTGCATGATCAGTGCGTGATCAGTGCAGTGATCAGTGGTGATCAGTGCACGTGATCAGTGATCATGATCAGCCACGTGATCAGTGCATGATCAGCCACGTGATCAGTGCATGATCAATCACGTGATCAGTGCATGATCAGTCACGTGACCAGTGATCAGTACATGATCAGTCACATGATCAGTGCATGATCAGCCACGTGATCAGTGCATGATCAGCCACGTGATCAGTGCATGATCAGCCACGTGATCAGTGCATGATCAGCCACGTGATCAGTGCATGATCAGCCACGTGATCAGTGCATGATCAGTCACGTGATCAGTGCATGATCATCCACGTGATCAGTGCATGATAGCCACGTGATCAGTGTATGAACAGTCACGTGATCAGTGCATGAACAGTCACGTGATCAGTGCATGATCAGTCATGTGATCAGTGCATGATAGCCACGTGATCAGTCATGTCACGTGATCAGTGCATGATCAGCTCGTGATCAGTGCATGATCAGCCACGTGATCAGTGCATGATCAGACGTGAGCAGTGCATGATAGCCACGTGATCAGTGCATGATCAGCCACGTGATCAGTGCATGATCAGTCACGTGATCAGTACATGATCAGTCACGTGAACAGTGCATGATCATTTACGTGATCTGTGCATGATGAGTCACGTGACCATTATATGGTAGCTACGTGATCATTGCCTGACCAGCCAGGTGAGCAGTGCATGATAGCCACGTGATGTGTGCATGATCAGTTACGTGAGCAGAGTATGATCAATCACATGATCAGTGTATGATCAGCCACGTGTACAGTGCATGCTCAGTCACGTGATCAGGGCCTGCTGAGCTGCGTGATTACTGTCTGCTCATCTGCTTGACAATTGCCAGCTGAGCTGCACGATTCCTGCCTATCATCTGCTTGACAATTGCCAGCTGTGCTGCGTAATTCCTGCCTGCTCAGCTGCTTGATTATTGCCAGCTGAGCAGCAGGATTCCTCACAGCTGAGTTCCATGATTATTGCCTGCTGACTGTTTGATTCGTGCCTACTCAGCTCTTTGTTTATTGCCTCCAGAGGCACGTGATCAGTGTATGATAGCAAACATGATCAGTGCATGATCAGTCACATGATCAGCGCCATTAAGTCACGTGATCACTTCATGATAGTCATGAGATCAGTCCATGCTCAGTCACGGTATCAGTGCATGATCAGCCACGTAATCAGAGCAGGATAGCCACGTGATCAGTGCATGATCAGTCACGTGATCAGTGCACGATCAGCCACGTGATCAGTGCATGATCAATCACGTGATCAGTGCATGACAGCCACGTGATCAGTGCATGATCAGTCACGTGACCAGTACATGGTAGCTAGGTGATCATTGCATGATCAGCCACGTGATCAGTGCATGATAGCCACGTGATCATTGCATGATAGCCACGTGATCAGTGCATGATCAGTTTTGGGAGCAGAGTATGATCAGCCACTTGATCAGTACATGATAGCCACGTGATCACTGCAAGATCTGTCACATGATCAGTGTATGATCATCCACGTGATAAGTGCATGGGCAGTCATGTGATCAATGCATGATATAGACGTGATCAGTGCATGATCAGTCTCATGATCAGTGTATGATAAACCATGTGATCAGTGCGTCACGTGATCAGTGCGATAGCCACAGGTAATGAGTGCATGATAGCCAGATGATGAGTGCATTATCAGTCACGTGATCAGTGTATGATCAGCCCAGTAATCAGTGCATGATCAGCCAACTGATCAGTGGATGATCAGTCACGTGATCAGTGCATGGTCTGTCACGTGATCAGGGCATGGTCAGTCACGTGATCATTGCATGATCAGTCACGTGATCAGTGCATGATCAGTCACGTGATCAGTGCATGATCAGTCATGTGATCAGTACATGATCAGCGTGATGATTGCATGATCAGCCACGTGATCAGTGCATGATCAGCCACGTGATCAGTGCATGATAGCCACGTGATCAGTGCATGATCAGTCACGTGATCAGTGCATGATCAGTCCACGTGATCAGTGCATGATCAGACACGTGATCATCAGTGCATGATCAGTCACGTGATCAGTGCATGATCAGTCACGTGATCAGTGCATGACCAGCCACGTGATCAGTGCATGATCAGCCACGTGATCAGTGCATGATGATCAGTCACGTGATCAGTGCATGTCAGTCACGTGATCAGTGCATGATCAGTGCGTGGATCAGTGATCATCAGTGCATGATGGTCATGTCATCAGTGCATGATCAGCCACGTGATCAGTGCGTGATCAGCCAGCCGTGATCAGTGCATGATCAGCCACGTAATCAGTGCATGATCAATTACATGATCAGTGCATGATCAGTCACGTGAACAGTGCATGATAAGTCACCTGATCAGTGCATGATCAATTACGTGATCAGTGCATGATCACTCACGTGACCAGTACATGGTAGCACGTGATCAGTGCATGATCAGCCACGTGATCAGTGCATGATCAGCCACGTGATCAGTGCATGATCAGTTCGTGATCAGAGTATGATCAGCCCAAATGATCAGTGCATGATCAGCCACGTGATCAGTGCATGATCAGTCACATGATCAGTGTGCATGATCCACGTGTCAGTGCATGGGCAGATCAGTGTGATGATCATGATCAGACGTGATCAGTGCATGATCAGTGCGTGATCAGTGTATGATCAGTCAGGTAATTAGTGCATGACGATAGCCAGCGAGATGATCAGCCAGATGATCATCATTATCACGTGATCAGTGTATGATCGGCAAAGTAATCAGTGCATGATAGCCAACTGATCAGTGGATGATCAGTCACGTGATCAGTGCATGGTCAGTCACGTGATCAGTGCATGGTCAGTCACGTGATCATTGCATGATCAGTCACGTGATCAGTGCATAATCAGTCACCTGATGAGTGCATGATCAGTCATGTGACCAGTACATGGTAGCTGCGTGATCATTGCATGATCAGCCACGTGAGCAGTGCATGATAGCCACGTGATCAGTGCATGATCAGCCACGTGATCAGTGCATGATCAGTCACGTGATCAGTGCATGATCAGTCACGTGATCAGTGCATGATCAGCCACGTGATCAGTGCATGATCAGTCACGTGATCAGTGCATGATCAGTAACGTGATCAGACATGATCAGCCCGCGTGATCAGTGTGATCAGCCACGTGATCAGTGATCAGCCACGTGATCAGTGCATGATATCCACGTGATCAGTGCAGGATAGCCACGTGATCGTGATCAGTGCATGATCAGTGCATGATCAGTCACGTGATCAGTGCATGATCAGTCACGTGATCAGTGCATGATCAGTCACGTGACCAGTACATGGTAGCTACGTGATCATTGCATGATCAGCCACGTGATCAGTGCATGATCAGCCACGTGATCAGTGCATGATAGCCACGTGATCAGTGCATGATCAGCCACGTGATCAGTGCATGATCAGTCACGTGATCAGTAGTCACATGATCAGTCACGTGAACAGCATGATGCATGATCATTTGCATGATCATTTACGTGATCTGTGCATGATGAGTCACGTGACCATTATATGGTAGCTACGTGATCATTGCCTGACCAGCCAGGTGAGCAGTGCATGATAGCCACGTGATGTGTGCATGATCAGTTACGTGAGCAGAGTATGATCAATCACGTGATCAGTGTATGATCAGCCACGTGTACAGTGCATGCTCAGTCACGTGACCAGGGCCTGCTGAGCTGCGTGATTACTGTCTGCTCATCTGCTTGACAATTGCCAGCTGAGCTGCACGATTCCTGCCTGTCATCTGCTTGACAATTGCCAGCTGTGCTGTGTAATTCCTGCCTGCTCAGCTGCTTGATTATTGCTAGCTGAGCAGCATGATTCCTCACAGCTGAGTTCCAGGATTATTGCCTGCTGACTGTTTGATTCGTGCCTACTCAGCTCTTTGTTTATTGCCTCCAGAGGCACATGATCAGTGTATGATAGCAAACATGATCAGTGCATGATCAGTCACATGATCAGCGCCATTAAGTCACGTGATCACTTCATGATAGTCATGAGATCAGTCCATGCTCAGTCACGGTATCAGTGCATGATCAGCCACGTAATCAGAGCAGGATAGCCACGTGATCAGTGCATGATCAGTCACGTGATCAGTGCATGATCAGTCACGTGATCAGTGCACGACAGCCACGTGATCAGTGCATGATCAATTACGTGATCAGTGCATGATCAGTCACATGACCAGTACATGGTAGCTAGGTGATCATTGCATGATCAGCCACGTGATCAGTGCATGATAGCCACGTGATCATTGCATGATAGTCACGTGATCAGTGCATGGTCAGTTTGGGGAGCAGAGTATGATCAGCCACTTGATCAGTGCATGAGAGCCACGTGATCACTGCATGATCTGTCACATGATCAGTGTATGATCATCCACGTGATTAGTGCATGGGCAGTCATGTGATCAGTGCATGATGTAGACGTGATCAGTGCATGATCAGTCTCGTGATCAGTGTATGATAAACCATGTGATCAGTGCACAATAGCCAGGTAATGAGTGCATG
>NW_027218697.1:0-4473 GCF_027580195.1 Bos mutus
TGATCGGTGTATGATCAGCCCGTGATCAGTGCATGATCAGCCACGTGATCAGTGCATGATCAGTCATGATCAGTCGTGATCAGTGCATGATCAGCCCGCGTGATCAGTGCATGATCAGCCCGTGATCAGTGCGTGATCAGTGTGATCAGTGCATGATCAGCGTGATCAGATCAGTGCATGATCAGCCGCGTGATCAGTGCATGATCAGCCGCGTGATCAGTGCATGATCAGCCCGCGTGATCAGTGCATGATCAGCCACGTGATCAGTGCATGATCAGCCACGTGATCAGTGCATGATCAGTCGCGTGATCAGTGCATGATCAGTCACGTGATCAGTGCATGATCAGCCGCGTGATCAGTGCATGATCAGCCACGTGATCAGTGCATGATCAGCCACGTGATCAGTGCATGATCAGCCGCGTGATCAGTGCATGATCAGGCCGTGATCAGTGCATGATCAGCCACGTGATCAGTGCATGATCAGTCACGTGATCAGTGCATGATCAGCCACGTGATCAGTGCATGATCAGCCACGTGATCAGTGCATGATCAGCCACGTGATCAGTGTCATGATCAGCCACGTGATCAGTGCATGATCAGCCACGTGATCAGTGCATGATCAGCCGTGTGATCAGTGCATGATCAGTCACGTGATCAGTGCATGATCAGCCACGTGATCAGTGCATGATCAGCCACGTGATCAGTGCATGATCAGCCACGTGATCAGTGCATGATCAGCCGCGTGATCAGTGCATGATCAGCCACGTGATCAGTGCATGATCAGCCACGTGATCAGTGCATGATCAGCCACGTGATCAGTGCATGATCAGCCACGTGATCAGTGCATGATCAGCCCGTGATCAGTGCATGATCAGCCACGTGATCAGTGCATGATCAGCCACGTGATCAGTGCATGATCAGCCACGTGATCAGTGCATGATCAGCCGCGTGATCAGTGCATGATCAGCCACGTGATCAGTGCATGATCAGCCACGTGATCAGTGCATGATCAGCCACGTGATCAGTGCATGATCATCACGTGATCAGTGCGCGTGCCGCGTGATCAGCGCATGATCAGCCGCGCGTGATCAGTGCATGATCAGCCAGCGTGATCAGTGCATGATCAGTGCGTGATCAGTCATGATCAGCCGCGTGATCAGTGCATGATCAGCCACGTGATCAGTGCATGATCAGCCACGTGATCAGTGCATGATCAGCCACGTGATCAGTGCATGATCAGCCACGTGATCAGTGCATGATCAGCCACGTGATCAGTGCATGATCAGCGCGTGATCAGTGCATGATCAGCCGCGTGATCAGTGCATGATCAGTCAGCGTGATCAGTGCATGATCAGCCACGTGATCAGTGCATGATCATCACGTGATCAGTGCATGATCAGTCACGTGATCAGTGCATGATCAGCCACGTGATCAGTGCATGATCAGCCACGTGATCAGTGCATGATCAGCCACGTGATCAGTGCATGATCAGCCACGTGATCAGTGCATGATCAGTGATCAGTGTGATCAGTGCATGATCATGATCAGCCGTGATCAGTGCATGATCAGCCACGTGATCAGTGCATGATCAGCCGCGTGATTGTGTGTGCATGATCAGCCACGTGATCAGTGCATGATCAGCCACGTGATCAGTGCATGATCAGCCACGTGATCAGTGCATGATCAGCCACGTGATCAGTGCATGATCAGCCACGTGATCAGTGCATGATCAGCCGCGTGATCAGTGCATGATCAGCCACGTGATCAGTGCATGATCAGTCACGTGATCAGTGCATGATCAGCACGTGATCGTGATCAGTGCATGATCAGCCACGTGATCAGTGCATGATCAGCCACGTGATCAGTGCATGATCAGCCACGTGATCAGTGCATGATCAGCCGCGTGATCAGTGCATGATCAGCCACGTGATCAGTGTGCATGATCAGCCACGTGATGATCAGTGCATGATCAGCCGCGTGATCAGTGCATGATCAGCCACGTGATCAGTGCATGATCAGCCACGTGATCAGTGCATGATCAGCCGCGTGATCAGTGCATGATCAGCCGCGTGATCAGTGCATGATCAGCCGCGTGATCAGTGCATGATCAGCCACGTGATCAGTGCATGATCAGCCACGTGATCAGTGCATGATCAGCCACGTGATCAGTGCATGATCATGCATCAGCACGTGATCAGTGCATGATCAGCCACGTGATCAGTGCATGATCAGCCACGTGATCAGTGCATGATCAGCCACGTGATCAGTGCATGATCAGCCACGTGATCAGTGCATGATCAGCCACGTGATCAGTGCATGATCAGCCACGTGATCAGTGCATGATCAGCCACGTGATCAGTGCATGATCAGCCAGCGTGATCAGTGCATGATCAGCCACGTGATCAGTGCATGATCAGTGATCGTGATCAGTGCATGCGATGATCGTGATCAGTGCATGATCAGCCCGTGATCAGTGCATGATCAGCCACGTGATCAGTGCATGATCAGCCACGTGATCAGTGCATGATCAGCATCCGTCGTGATCAGTGCATGATCAGCCACGTGATCAGTGCATGATCAGTCACGTGATCAGTGCATGATCAGTTTCGTGATCAGTGCATGTGCGTGATCAGTCATGATCGTGATCAGTCAGTGCATGATCAGCCACGTGATCAGTGCATGATCAGCCCGCGTGATCAGTGCATGATCAGCCACGTGATCAGTGTGCATGATCAGTCACGTGATCAGTGCATGATCAGCCACGTGATCAGTGCATGATCAGCCCGCGTGATCAGTGCATGATCAGCCACGTGATCAGTGCATGATCGTGATCAGTGTGTGATCAGTGCGTGATCAGTGCATGATCAGCCGCGTGATCAGTGCATGATCAGCCGCGTGATCAGTGCATGATCAGTCGCGTGATCAGTTTATGATCAGCCGCGTGATCAGTGCATGATCAGTGCGTGATCAGTGCATGATCAGTGCGTGATCAGTGCCGCGTGATCAGTGCATGATCAGTCACGTGATCAGTGCATGCATGCCCAGTCCGCGTGATCAGTGTATGATCAGCCGCGTGATCAGTGCATGATAGCAGCCACGTGATCAGTGCAAGATAAGCAGCGTGATTCGTGCGTGATCAGCCACGTGATCAGTGTACGATCAGACACGTGATCAGTGCATGATCAGCCACGAAATCAGTGCATGATAGCCACCTGATCAGCATGATAAGCAACGTGATTACTGCATGATCAGCCACGTGATCAGTGTATGATCAGCCACGTGATTAGTGCATGATCATCCACGTTATCAGTGTATGATCAGCCACGTGATCTGTGCATGATCAGGCACGTGATCATTGCATGATCAGTCACGTGATCGGTGTATGATCAGCCACGTGATCAGTGCATGATAGCACCGTGACCACTGCATGATCAATCATGTGATCAGTGCATGATAAGCCATGGGATCAGTGCATGATCAGTCACGTGGTCAGTGCATGCGCAGCCACGTGATCAGTGTATGATAAGCCACGTGATCAGTGCATGATAAGCCACGTAATCAGTGCATGATCAGCCACGTGATCACTGTGTGATCAGCCACGTGATCAGTGCATGTGGCGTCATGTGATCAGTCTATAATCAGCCACGTATTCAGTGCATGATTGACACGTGATCAGTGCATGATAGACACGTGATCAGTGCATGATCAGTCACGTTATCTGTGCATGCGCAGTCAAGTTATCAGTGCATGATAGCTAAGTGATCAGTGCATGATCAGCCACGTACTCAGTGCATGATCACCACGTGATCAGTGAATGATGAACCACGTTATCAGTGCATGCACATTCACGTGTTCAGTGTATGATCAGCTTCGTGATCAGTGCATGATCAACCGCGTGATCAGTGCATGATCACGCAGGTGAAGAGTGCATGATTAGTCACGTGATCAGTGTATGATAGCCAGCTTAACAGTGCATGATCAGCCACGAGATCAGTGCATGATCAGCCACGTGATCAGTGCATGATAGCCAGGTGATCAGTGCATGATCAGTCACGTGATTAGTGTATGATTTGTCACTTGATCAGTGTATGATATCCACGTGATCAGTTCATGTGCCGTCATGTGATCAGTGCATGATAGCTTCACGATCAGTGCATGATCAGCCACGTGATCAGGGCAAGATTGCCAAGTGATCAGTGCATGATTAGTTACGTGATCAATGTATGATTAGCCACGTGATTAGTGCATGATCAGCCACGTGATCAGTGCATGATCACCCACGTGATGACTGCATGATACGCAACGTGATTAGTGCATTATCAGCCACGTGATCAGTGTATGATCAGCCACGTGATCAGTGTATGATCAGCCACGTGATCAGTGCATGATCAGCCACGTGATCACTGCATGCAAAGTCACATGATCAGTGTACGATCAGCTTCATGATCATTGCATCATTAGTTACGTGATCAA
>NW_027218698.1:0-6095 GCF_027580195.1 Bos mutus
ATTCATGCCTGCTCGCTGTATAAACCCGGGGGGGGGAAACCTTTTCTTTCCCCGATTCCCCTTGGGCCATTCATTTTTTTTTTTTTTTTTTTTTTTTTTTTTTTTTTTTTTTTTTTTTTTTTTTTTTTTTTTTTTTTTTTTTGCCTGCTCCCGCTGCTTGTAATCGCCAGCTGAGCCAGGATCATGCCTGCTCATCTGTTGATAATCGCCAGCTGGGCGCGCGCATTCATGCCTGCTCAGCTGCTTGATAATCGCCAGCTGGCTGCAGATTAAAGCCTGCTCACTGCTTGATAACTTATAGTCGCCAGCTGGGCAGCGGATTCATTCCTGCTCATCTGCTGATAATGGCCAGCTGGCCAGGATTCCCTGCCTTCTCAGCTGCCGAATAATCGCCATTGGGCGCATGATTCATGCCTGCTCATCTGTGATAATCACAGCTGGGCCATGAATCATGCCTGCTCATCTCTTGATAGTCGCCAGCTGGGCGCGGATTCATGCCTGATCAGCTGCTTGATAATCACAAGCTGGGCGCGCGAATCATACCTGCTCATCTACTTGATATAATCGCCAGCTGAGCTGGGATGCATTCATGCCTGCCTGATAATCGCCCGGCTCATCTGCTGCTCATAATAAGCCCTCTGGGCGCATGATTCATGCCTGCTCAGCTGCTTGATGTCGCAAGCTGGAGGCAGGATTCATGCCTGCTCAGCTGTGATAATCGCCAGCTGGCGCGGGGGATTCATGCCTGCTCTGCTGTGATAATGCCAGCTGGGCGCCGTTCATGCCTTCTCAGCTGCGATTCTTGCCTGCTGAGGCACATGATCCGTGTTGGGGCTCCTGATCAGCACATGAGCGGTCACATGATCAGCGCCCTCTCGGTCGGCTGAGTCGCTGCATGACACCCGTGATCAATGCCGGAGTTACAGGATTAGCGCCTGCTCAGCTGCCCGATGTCGCCAGCTGAGCGTCCCAGGATCATGCCTGCTCATCTGCTTGATAATGCTTCAGCTGGGCTTTTGGTTTCATGGCTGTTCATCTGCTTCGATAATCGCCAGCTGAGCCCCAGGATTCATTGCCTGTTCATCTGCTTGATAATCGCCAGCTGGGCGCGCAGGATTCATGCCTGCTCAGCTGCGATAATCGCCTGCTGGGCCCCAGGTTTCATGGCTGCACATCTGCTTGATAATCGCCAGCTGGGCGCAGGATTCATGCCTGCTCAGCTGCTTGATGCTTGCCTGCTGGGCTCGGGATTCCTTGCCTGGAGGCTGCCTGATGAGCATGCGCCAGCATTGCGTGATCAGCACCTCTCATCACCTGCTCATGACTGCGTGATCAGTGCCTGCCAGGCGGCGGGATTGGCTGCCTGCTCGGCTGCGATAATCGCCAGCTGAGCCACAGGATTCATGCCTGCTCCTGCGATCATCTGCTGATTAATGCCTTCAGCTGGCGCCGGCTCGGCGGTGATTCATGCCTGCTCATCTACTTGATAATCGCCAGCTGGGCACCCATGATTCATGCGTGCTCGCTCGCTTGATAATCACCAGCTGGGCGCCCAGGATTCATGCCTTCTCAGCTGCTTCGATTCTTGCCTGCTGAGGCTGCATGATCCGTGTTGGAGGCTCCTGATCAGCACGCGAGGCAGTCACATGATCAGCGCCTCTCAGTCACCTGATCAATGCCCTGGCAGCCGCGTGATCAGTTCCTGCTGAGTGACGGATTAGCGCCTGCTCATCTGTGATAAACCAGCTGGGCTCATGATTCATGCCTGCTCATCTGTGATTGCTCGCCAGCTGGGCGCGCAGGTTCATGCCTGCTCAGCTGTGATTCTTGCCTGCTGGGGCATGATCCGTGCAGGAGGCTACCTGATCAGCACTGAGCGATCAATGATTTGCCTCTCAGTCACCTGATCATGGCGGCAGCCACGTGATCAGTGCCTGCTGAGTTCTGGATTAGCGCCTGCTCATCTGCTTGATAATCGCCCGCTGGGCGAAGGATTCATGCCTGCTCATCTGCGATAATCGCCAGCTGGCCGCAGGATTCATGCCTGCTCATCTGCTTGATAATCGCCAGCTGGGCCGCGGGATTCATGCCTGCTCATCTGTGATAATCGCCCGCTGGGCGGCAGATTTCATTATTGCTCATGCCTGCTGATAACGCCAGTTGGGGTGCGGGTTTCATGCTTTCTCATCTGCGTCTGATAATCGCCATTGGGGCGCATGATTCGGTACCTGCTCAGCTGTGATTCTTGCCTGCTGCTGGCGCATCATGCATGCTACGGATCAGCCTGAGCAGTCACGCGATCAGCGCCTCTCCAGGATTGGGATTCTTCTCATCTGCGTGATAATGCCTTCAGCTGGGCGCGCAATTCGCGCCTGCTCAGCTGCTTGATAATAAGCCAGCTGGGCGCGCCAGGATTCATGCCTGCTCATCTGCTTGATAATCGCCAGCTGGGGCACATGATTCGCCAGCTGCTCATCTGCACACGATAACCGCCAGCTGGACGCTCAGGATTCATACCTGCTCAGCTGCTTGATAACTTGCAAGCTGGGCCGCATGATTCATACCTGCTCATCTGTGATAATCACCAGAGGCCGCATGATTCATGCCTGCTCATCTGCTTGATAATGCGCCAGCTGGGCGCATGATTCATGCCTGCTCATCTGTGATAATCTCAGCTGTTCCGCAGGATTCATGCCTGCTCATCTGCTTGATTCTTGCCAGCTGGGCGCGCGATTCGTGCCTGTTCAGCTGTTTGATAATCCCAGCTGGGCGCGGGATTCATGCCTGCTCATCTGCTTGATAATCGCCGGCTTGGCCGTGGATCATGCCTGCTCATCTGCCCGGATAATGTCGCCAGGCTGGGCGCGCAGGATTCATGCCTGTTCATCTGGCGATAATCGCCAGCTGGGCCGCATGATTCATGCCTGCTCATCTGTGATAATCGCCAGCTGGGCGCAGGATTCAGGCCTGCTCATGTCGATAATCGCCGGCTGGGCATGATTCATGCCTGCTCATCTGTGATAATCGCCCACCTGGGCCCAGGATTCATGGCTGGTCATCTGCTGATTCTTGCCCCTGCTGGGCGCATCTGGCGATCCGTGCCGTGCCTGCCTGATCAGCCATGAGCGTCACGCGATCAGCGCCGGGAGTCACCTGATCATGCCGGCGCTCGGCGTGATAAGTGCCTGCTGGGCGCGCGACACATGCCTGCTCAGCTGTTGATAATCGCCCACTGGGCGGAGAATGCATGCCTGCTCATCTGCCACGATAATCCCCAGCTGGGCCGCGTGATTCATGCCTGCTCATCTGTGATAATCGCGCTGGGCTGGCGGTTCATGCCTGCTCAGCTGGCGATAATCGCCAGCTGGGCCGCATGTTTCATGGCTGCTCATCTGCTTGATAATCGCCAGCTGGGCCACAGGATGCATGCCTGCTCATCTGTAAGATAATCGCCAGCTGGGCTGCATGATTCATGCCTGCTCATCGGCAGCGATAATCGCCAGCTGGGCCGCATGATTCATGCCTGCTCAGCTGTGACTGTCGCCCTCTGGGCATGATTCATGCCTGCTCATCTGTGATAATAGCCAGCTGGGCAGGTTCATGCCTGCTCGGCTGTGATAATCGCCAGCAGCTGGGCAGTAGGATTCATGCCTTCTCAGCTGTGATTCTTCCCTGCTGAGGCACATGATCCGTGTTGGAGGCTCCCTGATCAGCACATGAGCGGTCACATGATCAGCGCCTCTCAGTCACCTGATCACTGGCCAGCAGCCGTGATCAATGCCTGCTGGGTTATGGGATTGGCGCCTGCTCGGCTGCTTGATAATCGCCAGCTGGGCCGCATGATTCTGCCTGCTCATCTGCTTGATTCTTGCCAGCTGGGCGCAGATTCATGCCTGCTCAGCTGTGATAATCGCCAGCCTGGGATCATGATTCGTCAGCTGCTCATCTGCTTGAATGGCCACGTGATCAATGCCCCAGGTTTCAGGATTAGGCTCATCTCGGCTCTTGATAATTGCCAGCTGAGCCGCGGGATTCATGCCTGCTCATCTGCTTGATGTGTCGCCAGCTGCTTCCGCCATGATTCATTCCTGCTCATCTGTGATAATCGCCAGCTGGGCCCCAGGTTTTCATGCCTGCACATCTGTGATAATCGCCAATGGGCGCAGGATTCATGCCTGTCATCTGTGATGTTGCCGGCTGGGCGCAAGGATTCATGCCTGCTCTGGCGCTGCTTGATTCATGCCTGCTCAGCTGCATAATCCAACGTCGGCAGATTTATGCCTGCTCATCTGTGATAAGGCGGTCACGCATGATTCATGCCTCTCATCTGCTTGATAATGGCCAGCTGCGCGGCATTCGCCTGCTCATCAGTGTCTCGCCAGCTGGGGGCCGGGGTTCATGCCTGCTCATCTGCCAGTGATAATCGCCACCTGGGCCAGGATTCATGGCTGCTCATCTGTGATAAACCCTAGCTGGGCGCATGATTCATGCCTGCTCATCTGCTTGATAAGCGCCAGCTGGGCGGCATGATTCATGCCCTGCTCATCTGTGATAATCGCCAGCTGGGGCGCGGGATTCATGCCTGCTCATCTGCAGTAATCCCCAGCTGGGCGCATGATTCATTCCTGCTCATCTTCTTGATAATCGCCAGCTGGGCGCGTGATTCATGCCTTCTCAGCTGCTTGAATAATCGCCATTGGGCGAATGGGATGCCTGCTCTGTCTGTGATGTCGCAAGCTGGGCCGTGATTCATGCCTGCTCATCTGCTTGGTATCGCCAGCTGGGCCGCGCAGATTCATGCCTGCTCGGCTGCTTGATTCTTGCCTGCTGGGGCACATGATCCGTGCAGGAGGCTTCCTGATCAGCACATGAGCGGTCACGCGATCAGCGCCTCTCCAGTCACCTGATCACTGCCTTGACAACCACGTGATCAGTGCCTGCTGAGGTCTGGGATTAGCGCCTGCTCAGCTGCAGTAATCGCCAGCTAGCCGCAGGATGCATGCCTGCTCATCACCTTGATAATCGCCAGCTGGGCCGCATAGTTCCTTGCCTGCTCAGCTGGCGATAATCATAGCTGGGCCGCTGGGGTGTGCCTGCTCCAGCTGTGATAATCGCCATAGGCCAAGATTTACATGGCTGCACACCTGCTTGATAATCCTTAGCTGGCCGCAGGATTCATGCCTGCTCATCTGGCGATAATCGCCAGCAGGCACGCCAGTTCATGCCTGCTCATGTGTTTGATGTCTCCCAGTCGGCCCGCGGGTGCTCCATGCCCTGCTCATCTGTGATAATACCGCCAGCTTGGCGCATGATTCATGCCTGCTCATCCTGTGATAAGCGCCAGCTGGGCGGCAGGATTCTTGCCTGCTGAGCTGCTTGATGCGCGCCGAGCTGGGCGCCAGGATTCTTGGCTCTCATCCTGCGCCCGACAAGCGCCAGCTGGGCGCATGATTCGCGGCTGCTCATCTGTGATAAACGCGCCAGCTGGGCGCCCATGATTCATGCCTGCTCAGCTGTGATAATGCATCACCTGGGCTGCAGGATTCATGCCTGCTCAGCGGCGATATTCGCCAGCTGGCCTCAGGATTCATGGCTGCTCATCTGCTTGATGCGCGCCAGTGGGCGCCCAGGATTCGCGGCTGCTCATCTGCTTGATAATGCCAGCAGCTGGGCCGCAGGATTCATGCTGCTCAGCTGCTTAATGTCGCCAGCTGGGCACATGATTCATGCCTGTCATCTGCTTGATAATGCGCCAGCTGGGCCACAGGATTCATGACTGGCGCTCAATGGCGATTCTTGCCTGCTGAGGCATGATCCGTTCAGGAAATACCTGATCAACACGCGAGGCGGTCCCATGATCAGCGCCACATCGGTCACCTGATCACTGCGCGGCAACGCGTGACCAGTGCCTGCGGGTTACGGGATTAGCGCTGCTCGGCTGCTTGATATCGCCAGCTGAGCGGCATGATGCGTGCCTGCTCATCTGTGATAATCGCCAACGGCACGCATAATTCATGGCTGCTCATCTGCTTGATAATAATGCACAAGCCAGCTGGGCGCGCAGGATTCATGCCTGCTCAGCTGTGATAATCGCC
>NW_027218699.1:0-6054 GCF_027580195.1 Bos mutus
ATTATCAAGCAGATGAGCAGGCAGGTGTCGCGCGGCTCAGCTGGCGATTATCAAGCAGATGAGCAGGCGGGTGTCGCGCGGCTCAGCTGGCGATTATCAAGCAGATGAGCAGGCAGGTGTCGCGCGGCTCAGCTGGCGATTATTATCAAGCAGATGAGCAGGCAGGTGTCGCGCGGCTCAGCTGGCGATTATCAAGCAGATGAGCAGGGCAGGTGTCGCGCGGCTCTCGGCTGGAGATTATCAAGCAGATGAGCAGGCAGGTGTCGTGCGTGACTCAGCTGGCGATTATCAAGCAGATGAGCAGGCAGGTGTCGCGCGGCTCAGCTGGCGATTATCAAGCAGATGAGCAGGCAGGTGTCGCGCGGCTCAGCTGGCGATTATCAAGCAGATGAGCAGGCAGGTGTCGCGCGGCTCAGCTGGCGATTATCAAGCAGATGAGCAGGCAGGTGTCGCGGGGCTCAGCTGGCGATTATCAAGCAGATGAGCAGGGGGTGTCGCGCGGCTCAGTTTTCGATTATCAAGCAGATGAGCAGGCAGGTGTCGCGGCGCGCGGCTCAGCTGGCGATTATCAAGCAGATGAGCAGGCAGGTGTCGCGCGGCTCAGCTGGCGATTATCAAGCAGATGAGCAGGCAGGTGTCGCGCGGCTCAGCTGGCGATTATCAAGCAGATGAGCAGGCAGGTGTCGCGCGGCTCAGCTGGCGATTATCAAGCAGATGAGCAGGCAGGTGTCGCGCGGCTCAGCTGTCGATTATCAAACAGATGAGCAGGCAGGTGTCGCGCGGCTCAGCTGGCGATTACCAAGCGGATAAGCAGGCGATTATCAAGCAGACGATCAGGCAGGTGTGGCGCGGCTTCGCTGGCGATTATCAGGCAGATGAGCCGGCAGATGTCACGCGGGCTCAGGTGGCCACAGTCAAGCAGAAGGGTAGGCAGGTGTCGCGCGGTTCAGCTGGCGTATATAGCAGATGAGCAGGCAGGTGTCGCGCGGCTCAGCTGGCGATTATCAAGCAGATGAGCAGGCAGGTGTCGCGCGGCTCAGCTGGCGATTATCAAGCAGATGAGCAGGCAGGTGTCGCGCGGCTCAGCTGGCGATTATCAAGCAGATGAGCAGGCAGGGCGATTATCGGCGGCTCAGCTGGCGATTATCAAGCAGATGAGCAGGCAGGTGTCGCGCGGCTCAGCTGGCGATTATCAAGCAGATGAGCAGGCAGGTGTCGCGCGGCTCAGCTGGCGATTATCAAGCAGATGAGCAGGCAGGTGTCGCGCGGCTCAGCTGGCGATTATCAAGCAGATGAGCAGGCAGGCAGGTGTCAGCTGGCGCGGCTCAGCTGGCGATTATCAAGCAGATGAGCAGGCAGGTGTCGCGCGGCTCAGCTGGCGATTATCAAGCAGATGAGCAGGCGGGTGTCGCGGCGGCTCAGCTGGCGATTATCAAGCAGATGAGCAGGCAGGTGTCGCGCGCGGCTCAGCTGGCGATTATCAAGCAGATGAGCAGCAGGCAGGTGTCGCGCGGGCTCAGCTGGCGATTATCAAGCAGATGAGCAGGCAGGTGTCGCGGCGGCTCAGCTGGCGATTATCAAGCAGATGAGCAGGCAGGTGGTGTCGCGGCGGCTCAGCTGGCGATTATCAAGCAGATGAGCAGGCAGGGTGTCGCGCGCGGCTCAGCTGGCGATTATCAAGCAGATGAGCAGGCAGGGTGTCGCGCGGCTCAGCTGGCGATTATCAAGCAGATGAGCAGGCAGGTGTCGCGCGCGGCTCAGCTGGCGATTATCAAGCAGATGAGCAGGCAGGTGTCGCGCGGCTCAGCTGGCGATTATCAAGCAGATGAGCAGGCAGGTGTCGCGCGGCTCGGCTCAGCTGGCGATTATCAAGCAGATGAGCAGGCAGGTGTCGCGCGGCTCAGCTGGCGATTATCAAGCAGATGAGCAGGCAGGTGTCGCGCGGCTCAGCTGGCGATTATCAAGCAGATGAGCAGGCAGGTGTCGAGCGCGGCTCAGCTGGCGATTATCAAGCAGATGAGCAGGCAGGTGTCGCGCGGCTCAGCTGGCGATTATCAAGCAGATGAGCAGGCAGGTGTCGCGCGGCTCAGCTGGCGATTATCAAGCAGATGAGCAGGCAGGTGTCGCGGCGGCTCAGCTGGCGATTATCAAGCAGATGAGCAGAGCAGGCAGGTGTCGCGCGGCTCAGCTGGCGATTATCAAGCAGATGAGCAGGCAGGTGTCGCGCGGCTCAGCTGGCGATTATCAAGCAGATGAGCAGGCAGGTGTGTCGCGCGGCTCAGCTGGCGATTATCAAGCAGATGAGCAGGCAGGTGTGCGGCAGCTCAGCTCGGCTCAGCTGGCGATTATCAAGCAGATGAGCAGGCAGGTGTCGCGCGGCTCAGCTGGCGATTATCAAGCAGATGAGCAGGCAGGTGTGGCGCGGCTCAGCTGGCGATTATCAAGCAGATGAGCAGGCAGGAATGTCGAGGCTCAGCTGGCGATTATCAAGCAGATGAGCAGGCAGGTGTCGCGCGGCTCGGCTCAGCTGGCGATTATCAAGCAGATGAGCAGGGCAGGTGTCGCGCGGCTCAGCTGGCGATTATCAAGCAGATGAGCAGGCAGGTGTCGCGCGGCTCAGCTGGCGATTATCAAGCAGAGATGAGCAGGCAGGTGTCGCGCGGCTCAGCTGGCGATTATCAAGCAGATGAGCAGGCAGGTGTCGCGCGGCTCAGCTGGCGATTATCAAGCAGATGAGCAGGCAGGGTGTCGCGCGGCTCAGCTGGCGATTATCATCAGCAGATGAGCAGCAGGTGTGTCGCGGCTCAGCTGGCGATTATCAAGCAGATGAGCAGGCAGGTGTCGCGCGGCTCAGCTGGCGATTATCAAGCAGATGAGCAGGGCAGGGTGTCGCGCGGCTCAGCTGGCGATTATCAAGCAGATGAGCAGGCAGGTGTCGCGCGGCTCAGCTGGCGATTATCAAGCAGATGAGCAGGCAGGTGTCGCGCGGCTCAGCTGGCGATTATCAAGCAGATGAGCAGGCAGGTGTCGCGCGGCTCAGCTGGCGATTATCAAGCAGATGAGCAGGGTGGTGTCGGCGGCTCAGCTGGCGATTATCAAGCAGATGAGCAGGCAGGTGTCGCGCGGCTCAGCTGGCGAATATCAAGCAGATGAGCAGGCAGGTGTCCCGCGGCTCAGCTGGCGATTATCAGGCAGATGAGCAGGCAGGTCTCGCACGGCTCAGCTGGCGATTATCAAGCAGATGAGCAGGCAGGTGTCGCGCGGCTCAGCTGGCGATTATCAAGCAGATGAGCAGGCAGGTGTCACGGGGCTCAGCTGGCGATTATCAAGCAGATGAGCAGGCAGGTGTCGCGCGGCTCAGCTGGCGATTATCAAGCAGATGAGCAGGCAGGTGTCGAGCGGCTCAGCTGGCGATTATCAAGCAGATGAGCAGCAGGCAGGGTGTCGCTGGCGGCTCAGCTGGCGATTATCAAGCAGATGAGCAGGCAGGTGTCGTCGCGGCTCAGCTGGCGATTATCAAGCAGATGAGCAGGCAGGTGTCGCGCGGCTCAGCTGGCGATTATCAAGCAGATGAGCAGGCAGGTGCAGGGGTGGCTCAGCTGGCGATTATCAAGCAGATGAGCAGGCAGGTGTGGCGGCTTAGCTGATTATCAAGCAGATGAGCAGGCAGGTGTCGCGCGGCTCAGCTGGCGATTATCAAGCAGATGAGCAGGCAGGTGTCGCGGCTCAGCTGGCGATTATATCAAGCAGATGAGCAGGCAGGTGTCGCGCGGCTCAGCTGGCGATTATCAAGCAGATGAGCAGGCAGGTGTCGCGCGGCTCAGCTGGCGATTATCAAGCAGATGAGCAGGCAGGTGTCGCGCGGCTCAGCTGGCGATTATCAAGCAGCAGAGCAGGCAGGTGTCGCGGCTGGCGGCTCAGCTGGCGATTATCAAGCAGATGAGCAGGCGGGTGTCGCGCGGCTCAGCTGGCGATTATCAAGCAGATGAGCAGCAGGGTGTGCGGCGGCTCAGCTGGCGATTATCAAGCAGATGAGCAGGCAGGTGTCGCGCGGCTCAGCTGGCGATTATCAAGCAGATGAGCAGGCAGGTGTCGCGGCTCAGCTGGCGATTATCAAGCAGATGAGCAGGCAGGTGTGTCGGCGGCTCAGCTGGCGATTATCAAGCAGATGAGCAGGCAGGTGTCGCGCGGCTCAGCTGGCGATTATCAAGCAGATGAGCAGGCAGGTGTCGCGCGCTCGGCTCAGCTGGCGATTATCAAGCAGATGAGCAGGCAGGTGTCAGCGGCTCAGCTGGCGATTATCAAGCAGATGAGCAGGCAGGTGTCGCGCGGCTCAGCTGGCGATTATCAAGCAGATGAGCAGGCAGGTGTCGCGCGGCTCAGCTGGCGATTATCAAGCAGATGAGCAGGCAGGTGTCGCGCGGCTCAGCTGGCGATTATCAAGCAGATGAGCAGGCAGGTGTGTCGCGGCGGCTCAGCTGGCGATTATCAAGCAGATGAGCAGGCAGGTGTCGCGGCTCAGCTGGCGATTATCAAGCAGATGAGCAGGCAGGTGTCGCGCGGCTCAGCTGGCGATTATCAAGCAGATGAGCAGGCAGGTGTCGCGCGCGGCTCAGCTGGCGATTATCAAGCAGATGAGCAGGCAGGTGTCGCGCGGCTCAGCTGGCGATTATCAAGCAGATGAGCAGGCAGGTGTCGCGGCGGCTCAGCTGGCGATTATCAAGCAGATGAGCAGGCAGGTGTCGCGCGCGGCTCAGCTGGCGATTATCAAGCAGATGAGCAGGCAGGTGTCGCGCGGCTCAGCTGCGATTATCAAGCAGATGAGCAGGCAGGTGTCGCGGCGGCTCAGCTGGCGATTATCAAGCAGATGAGCAGGCAGGTGTCGCGCGGCTCAGCTGGCGATTATTCAAGCAGATGAGCAGGCAGGTGTCGCGGCGGCTCAGCTGGCGATTATCAAGCAGATGAGCAGGCAGGTGTGCGGCGGCTCAGCTGGCGATTATCAAGCAGATGAGCAGGCAGGTGTCGCGCGGCTCAGCTGGCGATTATCAAGCAGATGAGCAGCAGGCAGGTGTCGCGCGGCTCAGCTGGCGATTATCAAGCAGAGATGAGCAGGCAGGTGTCGCGCGGCTCAGCTGGCGATTATCAAGCAGATGAGCAGGCAGGTGTCGCGCGGCTCAGCTGGCGATTATCAAGCAGATGAGCAGGCAGGGTGTCGCGGCGGCTCAGCTGGCGATTATCAAGCAGATGAGCAGCAGGTGGTGTCGCGCGGCTCAGCTGGCGATTATCAAGCAGATGAGCAGGCAGGTGTCGCGCGGCTCAGCTGGCGATTATCAAGCAGATGAGCAGGCAGGTGTCGCGCGGCTCAGCTGGCGATTATCAAGCAGATGAGCAGGCAGGTGTCGCGCGGCGAGCTGGCGATTACCAAGCAGATGAGCAGGCAGGTGTCGCACGGTTCAGCTGGCGATTATCAAGCAGATGAGCAGGCAGGTGTCGCGCGGCTCAGCTGGCGATTATCAAGCAGATGAGCAGGCAGGTGTCGCGCGGGCTCAGCTGGCGATTATCAAGCAGATGCAGCAGGCAGGTGTCGCGCTGCTCAGCTGGCGATTATCAAGCAGATGAGCAGGCAGGTGTCGCGCGGCTCAGCTGGCGATTATCAAGCAGATGAGCAGGCAGGTGTCGCGCGGCTCAGCTGCGATTATCAAGCAGATGAGCAGGCAGGTGTCGCGCGGCTCAGCTGGCGATTACCAAGCAGATGAGCAGGCAGGGTGTCGCGCGCGGCTCAGCTGGCGATTATCAAGCAGATGAGCACGGCTCAGCTGGCGATTATCAAGCAGATGAGCAGGCAGGTGTCGCGCGGCTCAGCTGGCGATTATCAAGCAGATGAGCAGGCAGGTGTCGCGCGCGGCTCAGCTGGCGATTATCAAGCAGATGAGCAGGCAGGTGTCGTCGCGCGGCTCAGCTGGCGATTATCAAGCAGATGAGCAGGCAGGTGTCGCGCGGCTCAGCTGGCGATTATCAAGCAGATGAGCAGGCAGGGTGTCGCGCGGCTCGGCT
>NW_027218700.1:0-22138 GCF_027580195.1 Bos mutus
TACCTGATCATGCACTGATCATTTGGCTGATCATACACTGATCACGTGACTGCATGCACTGATCACGTGGCTGATCATGCACTGATAACCTGGCTGATCATACACTGATCACGTGGCTGATCATGCACTGATCACGTGGCTGATCATGCACTGATCACGTGACTGATCATGCACTGATCACGTGGCTGATCATACACTGATCACGTGACTGATCATGCACTGATCACGTGACTGATCATGCACTGATCACGTGGCTGATCATGCACTGATCACGTGCACTGATCATGGCTGACTGATCACGTGATCATGCACTGATCGTGCATCATGATCACGTGGCTGATCATGCACTGATCACGTGGCTGATCATGCAGTGATCTGTTGGCTATCATGCACTGATCACGTGCTGATCATGCACTGATCACGTGGCTGATCATGCACTGATCATGGCTGATCATACACTGATCACGTGGCTGATCATGCACTGATCACGTGGCTGATCATGCACTGATCACGTGGCTGATCATGCACTGATCACGTGGCTGATCATGCACTGATCACGTGGCTGATCATGCACTGATCACGTGGCTGATCATGCACTGATCTGTGGCTGATCATGCACTGATCACGGCTGATCATGCACTGATCACGTGACTGATCATGATCATACTGATGATCATGTGAATGATCATGCACTGATCACGTGGCTGATCATGCACTGATCACGTGGCTGATCATGCACTGATCACGTGGCTGATCATACACTGATCACGTGACTGATCATGCACTGATCACGTGACTGATCATGCACTGATCACGTGGCTGATCATGCACTGATCACGTGGCTGATCATGCACTGATCACGTGACTGATCATGCACTGATCACGTGCCTGATCATGCACTGATCACATTGTGGCTGATCATCACACTGATCACGTGACTGACTGATCACGTGGCTGATCATACACACTGATGCTGATCATGCACTGATCACGTGGCTGATCATGCACTGATCACGTGGCTGATCATGCACTGATCACGTGACTGATCATACACTGATCACGTTGCTGATCATGCACTGATCACGTGGCTGATCATACACTGATCACGTGGCTGATCATGCACTGATCACGTGGCTGATCATGCACTGATCACGTGGCTGATCATGCACTGATCACGTGTGACTGATCATGCACTGATCACGTGCTGATCATGCACTGATCACGTGGCTGATCATGCACTGATCACGTGGCTGATCATGCACTGATCACGTGGCTGATCATGCACTGATCACGTGGCTGATCATGCACTGATCACGTGGCTGATCATGCACTGATCGTGGCTGATCATGCACTGATCATGCACTGATCACTGGCTGATCATGCACTGATCACGTGGCTGATCATGCACTGATCACGTGGCTGATCATGCACTGATCACGTGGCTGATCATGCACTGATCACGTGGCTGATCATGCACTGATCACGTGGCTGATCATGCACTGATCACGTGGCTGATCATGCACTGATCACGTGGCTGATCATGCACTGATCACGTGGCTGATCATGCACTGATCACGTGACTGATCATGCACTGATCACGTGGCTGATCATGCACTGATCACGTGGCTGATCATGCACTGATCACGTGGCTGATCATGCACTGATCACGTGGCTGATCATCATGCATCACACGTGGCTGATCATGCACTGATCACGTGGCTGATCATGCACTGATCACGTGGCTGATCATGCACTGATCACGTGGCTGATCATGCACTGATCACGTGGCTGATCATGCACTGATCACGTGGCTGATCATGCACTGATCACGTGGCTGATCATGCACTGATCACGTGGCTGATCATGCACTGATCACGTGGCTGATCATGCTGACACTGATCTGATCACGTGCTGATCATGCACTGATCACGTGGCTGATCATGCACTGATCACGTGGCTGATCATGCACTGATCACGTGGCTGATCATGCACTGATCACGTGGCTGATCATGCACTGATCACGTGGCTGATCATGCACTGATCACGTGGCTGATCATGCACTGATCACGTGGCTGATCATGCACTGATCACGTGGCTGATCATGCACTGATCACGTGGCTGATCATGCACTGATCACGTGGCTGATCATGCACTGATCGTGGCTGATCATGCACTGATCACGTGGCTGATCATGCACTGATCACGTGGCTGATCATGCACTGATCACGTGGCTGATCATGCACTGATCACGTGGCTGATCATGCACTGATCACGTGGCTGATCATGCACTGATCACGTGGCTGATCATGCACTGATCACGTGGCTGATCATGCACTGATCACGTGGCTGATCATGCACTGATCACGTGGCTGATCATGCACTGATCACGTGGCTGATCATGCACTGATCACGTGGCTGATCATGCACTGATCACGTGGCTGATCATGCACTGATCACGTGGCTGATCATGCACTGATCACGTGGCTGATCATGCACTGATCACGTGGCTGATCATGCACTGATCACGTGGCTGATCATGCACTGATCACGTGGCTGATCATGCACTGATCACGTGGCTGATCATGCACTGATCACGTGGCTGTTGATCATGCACTGATCACGTGCTGATCATGCACTGATCACGTGGCTGATCATGCACTGATCACGTGGCTGATCATGCACTGATCACGTGGCTGATCATGCACTGATCACGTGGCTGATCATGCACTGATCACGTGGCTGATCATGCACTGATCACGTGGCTGATCATGCACTGATCACGTGGCTGATCATGCACTGATCACGTGGCTGATCATGCACTGATCACGTGACTGATCATGCACTGATCACGTGGCTGATCATGCACTGATCACGTGGCTGATCATGCACTGATCACGTGGCTGATCATGCACTGATCACGTGGCTGATCATGCACTGATCACGTGGCTGATCATGCACTGATCACGTGACTGATCATGCACTGATCACGTGGCTGATCATGCACTGATCACGTGGCTGATCATGCACTGATCACGTGGCTGATCATGCACTGATCACGTGGCTGATCATGCACTGATCACGTGGCTGATCATGCACTGATCACGTGGCTGATCATGCACTGATCACGTGGCTGATCATGCACTGATCACGATCTGATCATGCACTGATCATCATGCATCATGCACTGATCACGTGGCTGATCATGCACTGATCACGTGGCTGATCATGCACTGATCACGTGCTGATCATGCACTGATCACGTGGCTGATCATGCACTGATCACGTGGCTGATCATGCACTGATCACGTGGCTGATCATGCACTGATCACGTGGCTGATCATGCACTGATCACGTGGCTGATCATGCACTGATCACGTGGCTGATCATGCACTGATCACGTGGCTGATCATGCACTGATCACGTGGCTGATCATGCACTGATCACGTGGCTGATCATGCACTGATCACGTGGCTGATCATGCACTGATCACGTGGCTGATCATGCACTGATCACGTGGCTGATCATGCACTGATCACGCTGATCATGCTGATCATGCACTGATCACGTGATGACTGATCATGCACTGATCACGTGGCTGATCATGCACTGATCACGTGGCTGATCATGCACTGATCACGTGGCTGATCATGCACTGATCACGTGGCTGATCTGATCACGGCTGATCATGGCTGATCATGCACTGATCACGTGGCTGATCATGCACTGATCACGTGGCTGATCATGCACACTGATCACGTGGCTGATCATGCACTGATCACGTGGCTGATCATGCACTGATCACGTGGCTGATCATCACTGACTGATCACGTTACTGATCATGCTGATGATCACTGATCACGCTGATCATGCACTGATCACGTGGCTGATCATACACTGATCACGTGGCTGATCATGCACTGATCACGATGCTGATCATGCACTGATCACGTTGCTGATCATGCACTGATCACGTGGCTGATCATACACTGATCACGTGGCTGATCATGCACTGATCACGTGTCTGATCATGCACTGATCACGTGGCTGATCATGCACTGATCACGTGACTGATCATGCTGATCACGTGATCATCGTGACTGATCATGCACTGATCACGTGGCTGATCATGCACTGATCACGTGGCTGATCATGCATGCACTGATCACGTGGCTGATCATGCACTGATCACGTGGCTGATCATGCACTGATCACGTGGCTGATCATGCACTGATCACGTGACTGATCATGCACTGATCACATGCACTGATGGCTGATCATGCACTGATCACGTGGCTGATCATGCACTGATCATTTGGCTGATCATGCACTGATCACGTGTGACTGATCATGCACTGATCACGTGGCTGATCATGCACTGATCACGTGGCTGATCATGCACTGATCACGTGTCTGATCATGCACTGATCACGTACCTGATCATGCACTGATCATTTGGCTGATCATGCACTGATCACGTGGCTGATCATGCACTGATCACGTGGCTATCATGCACTGATCACGTGGCTGATCATGCACTGATCACGTGGCTGATCATGCACTGATCACGTGGCTGATCATGCACTGATCACGTGGCTGATCATGCACTGATCACGTGACTGATCATGCACTGATCACACTGATCACGTGATCTGTGGCTGATCATGCACTGATTACGTCACTGATCTTGCACTGATCACGTGGCTGATCATGCACTGATCACCTGACTGATCATGCAGGAGTCGTGGCTATCATGCACTGATCACGTGGCTGATCATGCCCGGCTCATGTGACTGTGCATGCACTGATCACGTAGCTATCATGCATTGATCCCTTGTCTACCATGCATTGAACACATGGCTGATCATGCACTGATCATGGCTGGCTGATCATACTCTGATCACGACGCTGATCATACACTGATCACGTGACTGCATTCACTGATCATTTGACTGTGCATGCACTGATCATGTGGATGATCATGCACTGATTAATCATGTACTCGTCACGTGGCTATCATGCACTGATCAGGGGGCTGATCATACACTGATCACGTGACTATCATGCACAGATCACGTGGCTCTCATGAACTGATCAATTGATTGTGCATGTAATAATCACGTGGATGATCATGCACTTATCACATGGCTGATCATGCACTTATCACATGGCTGATCATACACTAATCACATGGCTGATCATGAACTGATCACGTGACTTAGCATGCAGTGATCTCATGTCTGAATGGTGCTTATCATATGACTGATCATGAACTGATCACGTGGCTATCATGCACTGATGATGTGCCCCAGGAGGCAATAACCAAAGAGCTGAGTAGGCACGAATCACGCAATCAGCAGGCAATAATCATGGTTCTCAGCTGTGATGAATCATGCTGCTCAGCTGGCAATCATCAAGCAGCTGAATAGTCCGGAATCAGACGGCTCAGCTGGCAATTGTCAAGCAGATGAGCAGGCAGGAACCACGCAGCTAAGATGGCAACTGTCAAGCAGCTCAGCAGACAGGAATCACGAAGCTCAGTAGTCCCTGGTCAATGGACTCAGCAGGCACTATTCACGTGGCTGATCATACACTGATCACGTGACTGATCATGAACTGATCATGTGCCTGATCATGCATTGAGCACGTGGCTGATCATGCACTTATCACGAAGCTGAGCATACACTGATCACGTGACGGTGCATGCACTGATCACGTGGCTGATCATGCACTGATCACGTGGCTGATCATGCACTGATCACGTGGCTGATCATGCACTGATCACGTGGCTGATCATGCACTGATCACGTGGCTGATCATGCACTGATCACGTGGCTGATCATGCACTGATCACGTGGCTGATCATGCACTGATCACGTGGCTGATCTGATCACACTGATGATCGTGGCTGATCATGCACTGATCACGTGGCTGATCATGCACTGATCACGTGGCTGATCATGCACTGATCACGTGACTGATCATGTGACTGATCATGCACTCATCACTGATCGTGGCTGATCATGCACTGATCACGTGGCTGATCATGCACTGATCGTGCACTGATGCTGATCATGCACTGATCACGTGACTGATCATGCACTGATCACGTGGCTGATCATGCACTGATCACGTGGCTGATCATGCACTGATCACGTGGCTGATCATGCACTGATCACGTGGCTGATCATACATTGATTACGTGGCTGATCATGCACTAATCACATTGCTGATCATGACTGATCACGTGGCTGATCATACACTGATCACGTGGCTGATCATGCACTGATCACGTGCTATCATGATCATGCACTGATCACATGATCTGATCATGCACTGATCACGCACTGATGCACTGATGCATCATGCACTGATCATCTGCTGATCATGCACTGATCACTGGCTGATCATGCATGTCACACTGATCATGCACTGATCACGTGGCTGATCATGCACTGATCACCTGGCTGATCATGCACTGATCACGTGGCTGATCATGCACTGATCACGTGGCTGATCATCATGCACTGATGATCACACTGACTGTGCTGATGAACTGATCACGTGGATATCATACACTGATCACGTGACAGATTATGCACTGATTACGTCACTGATCATGCACTGATCCGGTGGCTATCATGCATTGATCACTTGGTTGATCATACACGGATCACGTGACTGATCATGCAATGATAACGTGGCTATCATGCACTGATCACGAGGCTGATCATGCAGTGATCTGTTGGCTATCATGCACGGATTACGTGCCTATCATGCACTGGTCACGTGGATGATCATACACTGATCACGCGAGGCTGATCATGCACTGATCCGGATGACGTGAATGATCATGCACTGATCAGTGGCTGATCATCATGATCACTGATCATGCACTGATCACGTGGCTGAGCATGCACTGATCACGTGAATGATCAGGCACTGATCAGGTGGCTATCATACACTTATCACATGACTGCTCTTGCACTGATCACGTGGATGATCATACACTGATCATGTGAATGATCAAGCACTGATCACTTGGCTATGATTCCCTGATCACATGACTGCGCCTGCACTGATCACGTTGCTGATCATACACTGATTATCACGGGATTGATCATGCACTATTCACGTGACTGATCATGCAATGATCACGTGATGGATACACTGATCATGCACTGATCACGTGCCTGATCAGGCACTGATCACCTAGCTATCATGCATTGATCACTTGCCTATCATGCACTGATCACGTGGCTGATCATACACTGATCACGTGAGTGTGCATACACTGATAACGTGGCTGATAATGCACTGATCACGTGGTGATCATTCACTGATCACATGGCTGATCATACACTGATCACGTGGCTGATGATGCACGCATCACGTGGCTGATCATACACTGATCACATGACAGATCATGCACTGATCACGTGCCTGATCATGCACTGATTACGTGGCTGATCATGCACTGATCACGTGCTGATCATGCACACTGAACACGGCTGATCATGCACTGATCACGTGGCTGATCATCACACTGATCACGTGACTGATCATGCACTGATCACGTGACTGATCATGCACTGATCACGTGGCTGATCATGCACTGATCACGTGGCTGATCATGCACTGATCACGTGACTGATCATGCACTGATCACGTGACTGATCATGCACTGATCATGCTGATCATGATCACGTGGCTGATCATGCACTGATCACGTGGCTGATCATGCACTGATCGTGTGGCTGATCATGCTGATCATGTGACTGATCATGCACTGATCACGTGGCTGATCATGCACTGATCACGTGGCTGATCATGCACTGATCTGATGATCATGGCTGATCATCTGATCACTCACACTGATGGCTGATCATCATGCACTGATCATCTGTGGCTGATCATGCACTGATCACGTGACTGATCATGATCTGATCACGTGGCTGATCATGCACTGATCACGTGGCTGATCATGCACTGATCACACTGATGGCTGATCATGCACTGGCTGATGGCTGATCATGCACTGATCATCGTGGCTGATCATGCACTGATCACGTGACTGATCATGCACTGATCACGTGACTGATCATGCATTGATCACACTGATCATGCATCATGATCTGATCGTTGCTGATCATGCACTGATCACGTGGCTGATCATGCACTGCTCATGTGACTGAGCATGCACTGATCACGTAGCTATCATGCATTGATCCCTTGTCTACCATGCACTGAACACATGGCTGATCATACAGTGATCACGTGACTGCACATGCACTGATCACGTGGCTGATCATACAGTGATCACGTGGATGATCATGCACTTATTACGTGGCTGATCATGGACTGATCACGTAGCTATCATGCACTGATAACATGCCTGATCATGCACGGATCCCGTGGCTGATCATGCACTGATCTCGTGACTGACTATGCACTGGTCACGTAGCTGGTCATACACTGATCACGTGGCTGATCATACTCTGATCTCGTGGCTGATCATACACTGATCACATGGCTGATCATACTCTGATCACGACGCTGATCATACACTGATCACGTGACTGCATGCACTGATCACTTGACTGTGCATGCACTGATCATGTGGATGATCATGCACTGATCTGATGGCTGATCATGCACTGATCACGTGGCTGATCATGCACTGATCACTGATGGCTGATCATACACTGATCACGTGATCACGTGGCTGATCATGCACTGATCACGTGGCTGATCATCATGCACTGATCGTGCACTGATCATGCATGATCACGTGGATGTGATCATACACTGATCATGTGGCTGATTATGCACTGATCACGTGTCTGATCATGCACTAAACACGTGGCTGATCATGAACTGATCACGTGACTTAGCATGCAGTGATCTCATGTCTGAATGGTGCTTATCATATGACTGATCATGAACTGATCACGTGGCTATCATGCACTGATGATGTGCCCCAGGAGGCAATAACCAAAGAGCTGAGTAGGCACGAATCACGCAATCAGCAGGCAATAATCATGGTTCTCAGCTGTGATGAATCATGCTGCTCAGCTGGCAATCATCAAGCAGCTGAATAGTCAGGAATCAGACGGCTCAGCTGGCAATTGTCAAGCAGATGAGCAGGCAGGAACCACGCAGCTAAGATGGCAACTGTCAAGCAGCTCAGCAGACAGGAATCACGAAGCTCAGTAGTCCCTGGTCATGTGACTCAGCAGGCACTGTTCACGTGGCTGATCATGCACTGATCACGTGGCTGATCATTCACTGATCACGTGACTGATCATGCACTGATCACGTGGCTGATCATGCACTGATCACGTGCTGATCATGATCATCACACTGATCACTGATCACGTGCTGATCATGCACTGATCACGCACTGATCACTGATCATCGTGGCTGATCATGCACTGATCACGTGGCTGATCATGCACTGATCACCTGGCTGATCATCACACTGATCACGTGACTGATCATGCACTGATCACGATGCCTGATCATGCACTGATCACGTGGCTGATCATGCACTGATCACGTGGCTGATCATTTACTGATCACGTGACTGATCATGCACTGATCACTGATGGCTGCACTGATCATGCACTGATGATCACGTGGCTGATCATGCACTGATCACGTGGCTGATCATGCACTGATCACGTGCTGATCATGCTGATCATCCACTGATCACATTGCTGATCATGCTGATTGATCACGTGGCTGATCATGCACTGATCACGTGGCTGATCATGCACTGATCACGTGGCTGATCATGCACTGATCACGTGGCTGATCATGCACTGATCACGTGACTGATCATGCACTGATCACGTGGCTGATCATGCACTGATCGTGGCTGATCATCACACTGATCACGCACTGATCATGCACTGATCACGTGGCTGATCATGCACTGATCACGTGGCTGATCATGCACTGATCACGTGGCTGATCATGCACTGATCACGTGACTGATCATGCACACTGATCACGTGGCTGATCATGCACTGATCACGTGGCTGATCATCACTGATCATCACGTGGCTGATCATGCACTGATCACGTGCTGATCATGCACTGATCACGTGGCTGATCATGCACTGATCACGTGGCTGATCATGCACTGATGATGGCTGATCATGCACTGATCACGTGATCATGCACTGATCACGTGACTGATCATGCACTGATCACGTGACTGATCATGCACTGATCACGTGGCTGATCATGCACTGATCACGTGGCTGATCATGCACTGATCACGTGACTGATCATGCACTGATCGTGTGCTGATCATGCACTGATCACGTGGCTGATCATGCACTGATCACGTGGCTGATCACAGTGATCACGTGGCTGATCATGCACTGATCACGTGACTGATCATGACTGATCACTGATCACGCAGCTATCATGCACTGATCATGCAACATCACCTGATCTGATCATGCACTGATCCCGTGGCTGATCATGCACTGATCTCGTGACTGACCATGCACTGATCACGTGGCCTGATCATGCACTGATCACGTGGCTGGTCATGCACTGAACACATGGCTGATCATACAATGATCACATGGCTGATCATACTCTGATCACGACGTTGATCATACACTGATCACGTGACTGCATGCACTGATCACTTGACTGTCTATGCACTGATCACGTGGATGATCATGCACTGATTAATCATGTACTGGTCACGTGGCTATCATGCACTGATCACGGGGCTGATCATACACTGATCACGTGACTGATCATGCACAGATCACGTGGCTCTCAAGCACTGATCACGTGGCTCTCAAGCACTGATCAATTGATTGTGCATGTAATAATCACGTGGATGATCATGCACTTATCACATGGCTGATCATGCACTAATCACATGGCTGATCATGAACTGATCACGTGACTTAGCATGCAGTGATCTCATGTCTGAATGGTGCTTATCATATGACTGATCATGAACTGATCACCTGGCTATCATGCACTGATGATGGTCCCCAGGAGGCAATAACCAAAGAGCTGAGTAGGCACGAATCACGCAATCAGCAGGCAATAATCATGGCTCTCAGCTGTGATGAATCATGCTGCTCAGCTGGCAATCATCAAGCAGCTGAATAGTCCGGAATCAGACGGCTCAGCTGGCAATTGTCAAGCAGATGAGCAGGCAGGAATCACGTGGCTCAGCTGGCAATTTTCAAGCAGCTGAGCAGACAGGATCAAAGCTCATGCTCCCTGGTCACGTGACTGAGGCACGTGACTGAGCATGCACTGATCACGTGGCTGATAATGCACTGATCACGTGGCTGATCATGCACTGATCACGTGACTGATCATGCACTGATCGCGTGGATGATCATACACTGATCACGTTACTGATCAAACACTGATCACGTGACTGAAAATGCACTGATCACGTGACTGATCATGCATGCACTGACCACGTGGCTGATCTGATCACAGTGATCACGTGGCTGATCATGCACTGATCACGTGGCTGATCATGCACTGATCACGTGGTGATCATGCACTGATCACATGGCTGATCATGCACTGATCCGTGGCTGATCATGCACTGATCACCTGACTGATCATGCACTGATCACGTGGCTGATCATGCACTGATCACGTGGCTGATCATGCACTGATCACGTGCTGATCATGCACTGATCACGTGGCTGATCATGCACTGATCACGTGGCTGATCATGCACTGATCACGTGGCTGATCATGCACTGATCACGTGGCTGATCATGCACTGATCACGTGGCTGATCATGCACTGATCACGTGGCTGATCATGCACACTGATCACGTGACTGATCATGCACTGATCACGTGGCTGATCATGCACTGATCACGTGGCTGATCATGCACTGATCACGTGCTGCTGATCATGCACTGATCACGTGACTGATCATGCACTGATCACGTGGCTGATCATGCACTGATCACGTGGCTGATCATGCACTGATCACGTGGCTGATCATGCACTGATCACGTGGCTGATCATGCACTGATCACGTGGCTGATCATGCACTGATCACATGGCTGATCATGCACTGATCGTGGCTGATCATGCACTGATCACGTGGCTGATCATGCACTGATCACGTGGCTGATCATGCACTGATCACGTGGCTGATCATGCACTGATCACGTGGCTGATCATGCACTGATCACGTGGCTGATCATGCACTGATCACGTGACTGATCATGCACTGATCACGTGGCTGATCATGCACTGATCACGTGGCTGATCATGCACTGATCACGTGGCTGATCATGCACTGATCACGTGGCTGATCATGCACTGATCACGTGGCTGATCATGCACTGATCACGTGGCTGATCATGCACTGATCACGTGGCTGATCATGCACTGATCACGTGGCTGATCATGCACTGATCACGTGGCTGATCATGCTGATCATGCACTGATCACTGATCACGTGGCTGATCATGCACTGATCACGTGACTGATCATGCACTGATCACGTGACTGATCATGCACTGATCACGTGACTGATCATGCACTGATCACGTGGCTGATCATGCACTGATCACGTGGCTGATCATGCACTGATCACGTGGCTGATCATGCACTGATCACGTGACTGATCATGCACTGATCACGTGGCTGATCATGCACTGATCACGTGGCTGATCATGCACACTGATCACGTGGCTGATCATGCACTGATCACGTGGCTGATCATGCACTGATCACGTGGCTGATCATGCACTGATCACGTGGCTGATCATGCACTGATCACGTGGCTGATCATGCACTGATCACGTGGCTGATCATGCACACTGATCACGTGGCTGATCATGCACTGATCACGTGCTGATCATGCACTGCACTGATCATGCGTGGCTGATCATGCACTGATCATACACTGATCATGCACTGATCACGTGGCTGATCATGCACTGATCACGTGGCTGATCATGCACTGATCACGTGGCTGATCATGCACTGATCACGTGGCTGATCATGCACTGATCACGTGGCTGATCATGCACTGATCACGTGGCTGATCATGCACTGATCACGTGGCTGATCATGCACTGATCACGTGGCTGATCATGCACTGATGATCATGTGGCTGATCATGCTGATGATCACGTGGCTGATCATGCACTGATCACGTGGCTGATCATGCACTGATCACGTGGCTGATCATGCACTGATCACGTGACTGATCATGCACTGATCACGTGGCTGATCATGCACTGATCACGTGGCTGATCATGCACTGATCACGTGGCTGATCATGCACTGATCACGTGGCTGATCATGCACTGATCACGTGGCTGATCATGCACTGATCACGTGGCTGATCATGCACTGATCACGTGGCTGATCATGCACTGATCACGTGGCTGATCATGCACTGATCACGTGGCTGATCATGCACTGATCACGTGGCTGATCATGCACTGATCACGTGGCTGATCATGCACTGATCACGTGGCTGATCATGCACTGATCACGTGGCTGATCATGCACTGATCACGTGGCTGATCATGCACTGATCACGTGGCTGATCATGCACTGATCACGTGGCTGATCATGCACTGATCACGTGGCTGATCATGCACTGATCACGTGGCTGATGCACTGATCACGTGGCTGATCATGCACATCGTGGCTGATCATGCACTGATCACGTGGCTGATCATGCACTGATCACGTGGCTGATCATGCACTGATCACGTGGCTGATCATGCACTGATCACGTGGCTGATCATGCACTGATCACGTGGCTGATCATGCACTGATCACGTGGCTGATCATGCACTGATCACGTGGCTGATCATGCACTGATCACGTGGCTGATCATGCACTGATCACGTGGCTGATCATGCACTGATCACGTGGCTGATCATGCACTGATCACGTGACTGATCATGCACTGATCACGTGGCTGATCATGCACTGATCACGTGGCTGATCATGCACTGATCACGTGGCTGATCATGCACTGATCACGTGGCTGATCATGCACACTGATCACGTGGCTGATCATGCACTGATCACGTGGCTGATCATGCACTGATCACGTGGCTGATCATGCACTGATCACGTGGCTGATCATGCACTGATCACGTGGCTGATCATGCACTGATCACGTGGCTGATCATGCACTGATCACGTGACTGATCATGCACTGATCACGTGGCTGATCATGCACTGATCACGTGGCTGATCATGCACTGATCACGTGGCTGATCATGCACTGATCACGTGGCTGATCATGCACTGATCACGTGGCTGATCATGCACTGATCACGTGGCTGATCATGCACTGATCACGTGGCTGATCATGCACTGATCACGTGGCTGATCATGCACTGATCACGTGGCTGATCATGCACTGATCACGTGGCTGATCATGCACTGATCACGTGGCTGATCATCACACTGATCACGTGGCTGATCATGCACACTGATCACGTGGCTGATCATGCACTGATCACGTGGCTGATCATGCACTGATCACGTGGCTGATCATGCACTGATCACGTGGCTGATCATGCACTGATCACGTGGCTGATCATGCACTGATCACGTGCTGATCATGCACTGATCACGTGGCTGATCATGCACTGATCACGTGACTGCTCATGCACTGACTGATCACGTGGCTGATCATGCACTGATCATGATCACTGATCATGCACTGATCACGTGGCTGATCATGCACTGATCACGTGGCTGATCATGCACTGATCACGTGGCTGATCATGCACTGATCACGTGGCTGATCATGCACTGATCACGTGCTGATCATGCACTGATCACGTGGCTGATCATGCACTGATCACGTGGCTGATCATGCACTGATCACGTGGCTGATCATGCACTGATCACGTGACTGATCATGCACTGATCACGTGGCTGATCATGCACTGATCACGTGGCTGATCATGCACTGATCACGTGGCTGATCATGCACTGATCACGTGGCTGATCATGCACTGATCACGTGGCTGATCATGCACTGATCACGTGGCTGATCATGCACTGATCACGTGGCTGATCATGCACTGATCACGTGACTGATCATGCACTGATCACGTGGCTGATCATGCACTGATCACGTGGCTGATCATGCACTGATCACGTGGCTGATCATGCACTGATCACGTGGCTGATCATGCACTGATCACGTGCTGATCATGCACTGATCACGTGATCATATCATGCACTGATCACGTGGCTGATCATGCACTGATCACGTGGCTGATCATGCACTGATCACGTGGCTGATCATGCACTGATCACGTGGCTGATCATGCACTGATCACGTGGCTGATCATGCACTGATCACGTGGCTGATCATGCACTGACTGCTGATCATGCACTGATCACGTGGCTGATCATGCACTGATCACGTGGCTGATCATGCACTGATCACGTGGCTGATCATGCACTGATCACGTGGCTGATCATGCACTGATCACGTGGCTGATCATGCACTGATCACGTGGCTGATCATGCACTGATCACGTGACTGATCATGCACTGATCACGTGGCTGATCATGCACTGATCACGTGGCTGATCATGCACTGATCACGTGGCTGATCATGCACTGATCACGTGGCTGATCATGCACTGATCACGTGGCTGATCATGCACTGATCACGTGGCTGATCATGCACTGATCACGTGGCTGATCATGCACTGATCACGTGGCTGATCATGCATGATCACACTGACTGATCATGCACTGATCGTGGCTGATCATGCACTGATCACGTGGCTGATCATGCACTGATCACGTGGCTGATCATGCACTGATCACGTGGCTGATCATGCACTGATCACGTGGCTGATCATGCTGATGATCACGTGCACTGATCACGCACTGATCATATCACTGATCACGTGGCTGATCATGCACTGATCACGTGGCTGATCATGCACTGATCACGTGGCTGATCATGCACTGATCACGTGGCTGACTGATCATGCACTGATCACGTGGCTGATCATGCACTGATCACGTGGCTGATCATGCACTGATCACGTGGCTGATCATGCACTGATCACGTGGCTGATCATGCACTGATCACGTGGCTGATCATGCACTGATCACGTGGCTGATCATGCACACTGATCACGTGGCTGATCATGCACTGATCACGTGGCTGATCATGCACTGATCACGTGGCTGATCATGCACTGATCACGTGACTGATCATGCACTGATCGTGGCTATCATCACTGATCACGTGGCTGATCATGCACTGATCACGTGGCTGATCATGCACTGATCACGTGGCTGATCATGCACTGATCACGTGGCTGATCATGCACTGATCACGTGGCTGATCATGCACTGATCACGTGGCTGATCATGCACTGATCACGTGACTGATCATGCACTGATCACGTGGCTGATCATGCACTGATCACGTGGCTGATCATGCACTGATCACGTGGCTGATCATGCACTGATCACGTGGCTGATCATGCACTGATCACGTGGCTGATCATGCACTGATCGTGACTGATCATGCACTGATCACGTGGCTGATCATGCACTGATCACGTGGCTGATCATGCACTGATCACGTGGCTGATCATGCACTGATCACGTGGCTGATCATGCACTGATCACGTGGCTGATCATGATCACACTGATCACGTGGCTGATCATGCACTGATCATGCGTGACTGATCATGCACTGATCACGTGGCTGATCATGCACTGATCACGTGGCTGATCATGCACTGATCACGTGACTGATCATGCACTGATCACGTGGCTGATCATGCACTGATCACGTGGCTGATCATGCACTGATCACGTGGCTGATCATGCACTGATCACGTGGCTGATCATGCACTGATCACGTGGCTGATCATGCACTGATCACGTGGCTGATCATGACTGATCACGTGGCTGATCATGCACTGATCACGTGGCTGATCATGCACTGATCACGTGGCTGATCATGCACTGATCACGTGGCTGATCATGCACTGATCACGTGGCTGATCATGCACTGCACTGATCACGTGGCTGATCATGCACTGATCACGTGGCTGATCATGCACTGATCACGTGGCTGATCATGCACTGATCACGTGACTGATCATGCACTGATCACGTGGCTGATCATGCACTGATCACGTGGCTGATCATGCACTGATCACGTGGCTGATCATGCACTGATCACGTGGCTGATCATGCACTGATCACGTGGCTGATCATGCACTGATCACGTGGCTGATCATGCACTGATCACGTGGCTGATCATGCACTGATCACGTGGCTGATCATGCACTGATCACGTGGCTGATCATGCACTGATCACGTGGCTGATCATGCACTGATCACGTGACTGATCATGCACTGATCACGTGGCTGATCATGCACTGATCACGTGGCTGATCATGCACTGATCACGTGACTGATCATGCACTGATCACGTGGCTGATCATGCACTGATCACGTGGCTGATCATCACTGATCACGTGGCTGATCATGCACTGATCACGTGGCTGATCATGCACTGATCACGTGACTGATCATGCACTGATCACGTGGCTGATCATGCACTGATCACGTGGCTGATCATGCACTGATCACGTGGCTGATCATGCACTGATCACGTGCTGATCATGCACTGATCACGTGGCTGATCATGCACTGATCACGTGGCTGATCATGCACTGATCACGTGACTGATCATGCACTGATCACGTGACTGATCATGCACTGATCACGTGGCTGATCATGCACTGATCACGTGGCTGATCATGCACTGATCACGTGGCTGATCATGCACTGATCATGTTGCTGATCATGCACTGATCACGTGGCTGATCATGCACTGATCACGTGCCTGATCATGCACTGATCACGTGACTGATCATGCACTGATCATGTGGCTATCATGCACACTGATCGTGGACTGATCATGCACTGATCGCGTGGCTGATCATGCACTGATCACGTGGCTGATCATGCACTGATCACGTGACTGATCATGCACTGATCACGTGGCTGATCATGCACTGATCACGTGGCTGATCATGCACTGATCACGTGACTGATCATGCACTGATCACGTGGCTGATCATGCACTGATCACGTGGCTGATCATGCACTGATCACGTGACTGATCATGCACTGATGATCTCTCATGTCTGAATGGTGCTGATCATATGACTGATCATGAACTGATCATGCACTGATCACGTGGCTATCATGCACTGATCACGTGGCTGATCATGCACTGGCACGTAACCAAAGAGCTGATCAGTGACTGATCACTGATCAATCAGCAGGCAATAATCATGGCTGATCTCAGCTGTGATGAATCATGCTGCTCAGCTGGCAATCATCAAGCAGCTGAATCAGTCAGGAATCACGTGGCTGATCATGCACTGATCACGCAGATGAGCAGGCACTGATCACGCAGCTAAGATCATGCACTGATCAAGCAGCTCAGCACACAGGAATCACGTGGCTCAGTCATGCCTGATCACGTGACTGATCATGCACTGATCACGTGGCTGATCATGCACTGATCACGTGGCTGATCATGCACTGATCACGTGACTGATCATGCACTGATCACGTGGCTGATCATGCACTGATCACGTGACTGATCATGCACTGATCACGTGGCTGATCATGCACTGATCTGATCACTGGCTGATCATGCACACTGATCACGTGGCTGATCATGCACTGATCACGTGGCTGATCATGCACTGATCACGTGGCTGATCATGCACTGATCACGTGGCTGATCATGCACTGATCACGTGGCTGATCATGCACTGATCACGTGGCTGATCATGCACTGACTGATCACTGATCACGGCTGATCATGCACTGATCACGTGGCTGATCATGCACTGATCACGTTCACGTGGCTGATCATGCACTGATCACGTGGCTGATCATGCACTGATCACGTGCTGATCATGCACTGATCACGTGACTGATCATGCACTGATCACGTGGCTGATCATGCACTGATCACGTGGCTGATCATGCACTGATCACGTGGCTGATCATGCACTGATCACGTGACTGATCATGCACTGATCACGTGGCTGATCATGCACTGATCACGTGACTGCACTGATCATGCACTGATCACGGCTGCTGATCATGCACTGATCACGTGGCTGATCATGCACTGATCACGTGTGGCTGATCATGCACTGATCACGTGGCTGATCATGCACTGATCACGTGACTGATCATCATGCACTGATCGTGGCTGATCATGCACTGATCACGTGGCTGATCATGCACTGCACTGATCACGTGGCTGATCATACACTGATCACGTGACTGATCATGCACTGATCACGTGGCTGATCATGCACTGATCACGTGGCTGATCATGCACTGATCACGCTGATCATGCACTGATCATCATGCACTGATCATGACTGATCATGCACATCACGTGACTGATCATGCACTGATCACGTGGCTGATCATGCACTGATCACGTGGCTGATCATGCACTGATCACGTGGCTGATCATGCACTGATCACGTGGCTGATCATGCACTGATCACGTGGCTGATCATGCACTGATCACGTGGCTGATCATGCACTGATCACGTGGCTGATCATGCACTGATCACGTGACTGATCATGCACTGATCACGTGGCTGATCATGCACTGATCACGTGACTGATCATGCACTGATCACGTGACTGATCATG
Source organism: Bos mutus (assembly GCF_027580195.1). NCBI lineage: Eukaryota > Metazoa > Chordata > Mammalia > Artiodactyla > Bovidae > Bos > Bos mutus. The sequence continues at coordinate 19,741 of NW_027218700.1, forward strand.
CACTGATCACGTGGCTATCATGCACTGATCACGTGGTTGATCATACACTGATCACGTGACTGATCATGCAATGATAACGTGGCTATCATGCACTGATCACGAGGCTGATCATGCAGTGATCTGTTGGCTATCATGCACGGATTACGTGCCTATCATGCACTGGTCACGTGGATGATCATACACTGATCACGAGGCTGATCATACACGGATGACGTGAATGATCATGCACTGATCAAGTGGCTATCATGCACTGATCACGTGGCTAGCATGCTCTGATCACGTGAATGATCAGGCACTGATCAGGTGGCTATCATACACTTATCACATGACTGCTCTTGCACTGATCACGTGGATGATCATACACTGATCACGTGAATGATCATGCACTGATCACGTGGCTGATGATTCCCTGATCACATGACTGCGCCTGCACTGATCACGTTGCTGATCATACACTTATCACGGGATTGATCATGCACTGATCACGTGACTGCCCATGCAATGATCACGAGGATGATAATACACTGACACGTGCCTGATCAGGCACTGATCACCTAGCTATCATGCATTGATCACTTGGCTATCATGCACTGATCACGTGGCTGATCATACACTGATCACGTGACTGCACATGCACTGATGACGTGGCTGATCATACAGTGATCACGTGATTGATCATGCACTGATCATGTGGCTGATCATGCACTAATCACGTTGCTGATCATGCACTGGTCAGGTGGCTATCATGAACTGATTATGTGGCTGATTATGCACTGATCACGTAGCTATCATGCTCTGATCACATGGCTATCATGCACTGATCCCAAGGCTGATCATGAACTGATCATGTGACTGATCATGCACTGATCACGTGGCTATCATGCACTAATCACGTTGCTGATCATGCACTGGTCAGGTGGCTATCATGCACTGATTACGTGGCTGATTATGCACTGATCACGTAGCTATCATGCACTGATCACATGGCTATCATGCACTGATCCCGTGGCTGATCATGCACTGATCACGTGACTGATCATGCACTGATCACGTGGCTATCATGCACTGATCACGTGGCTGATCATGCACTGATCAGGTGATCTATCATGCACTGATAAGCTCATGCACTGATCATACACTGATCACGTGACTGACATGCACTGATCACGTGACTGATCATTCACTGATCACGTGGCTGATCATGCACTGATCACGTGGCTGATCATTCACTGATCACGTGGCTGATCATGCACTGATCACGTGGCTGATCATGCACTGATCACGTGGCTGATCATGCACTGATCACACTGATCACACTGATCACGTGGCTGATCATGCACTGATCACGTGACTGATCATGCACTGATCACGTGGCTGATCATGCACTGATCACGTGACTATCATGCACTGATCACGTTGCTGATCATGCACTGATCACGTGGCTGATCATGCACTGATTATGTGGCTGATCATACACTGATCACGTGACTGCACATGCATTGATCACGTAATTGTCATGGCAATGATCACGTGGCTATCATGCACTGATCACGTGGCTGATCATGCACTGCTCATGTGACTGAGCATGCACTGATCACGTAGCTATCATGCATTGATCCCTTGTCTATCATGCACTGAACACATGGCTGATCATACAATGATCACGTGACTGCACATGCACTGATCACGTGGCTGATCATACAGTGATCACTGATCACGTGACTGTGCACTGATCACATGACTGATCATGCACTGATCACGTGGCTATCATGCACTGATCATGTGGCTGACCATACACTGATCACGTGACTGATCACGCACTGATCATGTGGCTATCATGCACTGATCATGTGGCTGATCATGCACTGATCACATGACTGATCAAGCACTGATCACGTGGCTATCATGCACTGATGATGTGGCTGATCATGCACCGATCATGTGTCCATCATGAAGTGATCACGTGACTTAGAGGCGCTGATTGCTTGAATGTGCAGGCACTGATCACGTGGCTGATCATGCTCTGATACCATGACTGAGCATGGACTGATCACTTGACTATCATGTAGTGATCACGTGACTGAATGGCGCTGAACATGTGACTGATCATGTGCTGATCATGTTTGCTATCATACACTGATCATGTGGCTCTGGAGGCAATAATTAAAGAGCTGAGTAGGCACGAATCACACAATCAGCAGGCAATAATCATGGAGCTCATCTATGACGAATCATGCTGCTCAGATGGCAATAATCAAGCAGCTGAGCAGGCAGGAATGACACAGCACAGCTGGCAATTGTCAAGCAGATGACAGGGAGGAATCATGCAGCTCAGCTGGCAATTGTTAAGCAGATGAGCAGACAGGAATCAGGCAGCTCAGCAGGCCCTGATCATGTG
>NW_027218701.1:0-8633 GCF_027580195.1 Bos mutus
CCTGCCTGCTCATCCTTCCGAAAATCGACAGCTGAGCCGCGACACCTGCCTGCTCATCTGCTTGATGGTCAGCTGAGCCCGCGACACCTGCCTGCTCATCTGCTTGATAATGACATCTGAGCCGCGACACCTGCCTTCATCTGTGATCGACAGCTGAGCCGCGTGACACCCTGCCTGCTCATCTGTGATAATCACCAGCTGAGCGGCGCGAGACCCTGCCTGCTCATCTGCTTGATGTCACCAGCTGAGCCGTGCCGTGACGTTGATAATCGCCAGCTGAGCCGCGTGACACCTGCCTGCTCATCTGCTTGATAATCGCCAGCTGGGCGCGAGCGACCTGCCTGTTCATCTGTGATGAATCGCCAGCTGAGGCCGGCGACCTGCCTGCTCATCTGCTTGATAATCACCAGCTGGGCCCCGCGACACCTGCCTGTTCATCTGCTTGATAATGGCCAGCTGAGCCGCGTGACACCTGCCTGCTCATCTGCTTGATAATCGCCAGCTGAGGCGCGACACCTGCCTGCTCATCTGGCGATGTCGCCAGCTGAGCGCGCGACACCTGCCTGCTCATCTGCTTGATAATCGCCAGCTGAGCCGCGTGACACCTGCCTGCTCATCTGCTTGATAATCGCCAGCTGAGCCGCGCGACACCTGCCTGCTCATCTGCTTGATAACCAGCTGAGCCGGCGACACCTGCCTGCTCATCTGCTTGATAATCGCCAGCTGAGGCGCGCGACACCTGCCTGCTCATCTGCTTGATAATCGCCAGCTGCTGGCGTGACACCTGCCTGCTCATCTGCTTGATAATCGCCAGCTGAGCCCCGCGACACCTGCCTGCTCATCTGCTTGATAATCGCCAGCTGAGCCCGCGACACCTGCCTGCTCATCTGCTTGATAATCGACAGCTGAGCCGCGCGACACCTGCCTGCTCATCTGCTTGATAATCGCTGTTCAGCTGAGCCCAGCCGACGCGTGACACCTGCCTGCTCATCTGCTTGATAATCAGTACCAGGCAGCACACCTGCCTGCTCATCTGCCCGATAGCCGCCAGCGAGGCCGAGAGAGGCGACACCTGCCTGCTCATTTGTGATGGTGTTAAATAGGCGTGACCTCTACTGTTCATCTGCGATAATGCGCCAGCTGAGCCGTGCGACACCATGCCTGCTCATCTTTGATGGTCGCCACCCTGAGCCTCATCGACACCTGCGCTCATCTTTTGATAATAACCAGCTGACTTGCGCGAGCACCTGCCTGCTCATCTCTCTGTGATAATGCGTCCAGCCTGCTTTGTGCGCGACACCTGCCTGCTCATCTGCTTGATGATCGCCAGCTGTGTGTGACACTGCCTGCTCCATCTGTGATAATGCACTCCCAGCTGCGCTTGTGACTGCTCTTACTGCTCATCTGTATTCTCGCCAGCTGAGCCTGCGACACCTGCCTGCTCATCTGCTTCATAATCGACCAGCTCAGCCCGCATTGACACCTGCCTGTCATGTGGCGATGATGTTGAGCCGGAGTGACACCTGCCTGCTCATCTGCTTGATAATCGCCAGCTGAGCCGCGCGACACCTGCCTGCTCATCTGCTTGATAATCGCCAGCTGAGCCCGCGACACCTGCCTGCTCATCTGCTTGATAATCGCCAGCTGAGCCGCGCGACACCTGCCTGCTCATCTGCTTGATAATCGCCAGCTGAGCCGCGCGACACCTGCCTGCTCATCTGCTTGATAATCGCCAGCTGAGCCCCGCGACACCTGCCTGCTCATCTGCTTGATGTCGCCAGCTGAGCCGCGCGACACCTGCCTGCTCATCTGCTTGATAATCGCCAGCTGAGCCGCGACGACACCTGCCTGCTCATCTGTGATAATCGCCAGCTAGCTCACCTGCCTGCTCATCTGCTTGATAATCGACAGCTGAGCGTGACACCTGCCTGCTCATCTGCTTGATAATCGCCAGCTGAGCCCGCGACACCTGCCTGCTCATCTGCTTGATAATCGCCAGCTGGGCGCGCGACACCTGCCTGCTCATCTGCTTGATAATCGCCAGCTGAGCCCGCGACACCTGCCTGCTCATCTGCTTGATAATCGCCAGCTGAGCCGCGCGACACCTGCCTGCTCATCTCTTGATAACTCGCCAGCCAGCGTGACACCTGCCTGCTCATCTGCTTGATAATCGACAGCTGGCCGCTGCCTGCCTGCTCATCTGCTTGATAATCGCCAGCTGAGCCGCGCGACACCTGCCTGCTCATCTGCTTGATAATCGCCAGCTGAGCGCGCGACACCTGCCTGCTCATCTGCTTGATAATCGCCAGCTGAGCCGCGCGACACCTGCCTGTTCATCTGCTTGATAATGGCCAGCTGAGCGCGCGACACCTGCCTGCTCATCTGCTTGATAATCGCCAGCTGAGCCGCGCGACACCTGCCTGCTCATCTGCTTGATAATCGCCAGCTGAGCCCACCGCGACACCTGCCTGCTCATCTGCTTGATAATCGCCAGCTGAGCGCGCGACACCTGCCTGCTCATCTGCTTGATAATCGACAGCTGAGCCGCGCGACACCTGCCTGCTCATCTGCTTGATAATCGCCAGCTGAGCCGCGCGACACCTGCCTGCTCATCTGCTTGATGTCGCCAGCTGAGCCCGCGACACCTGCCTGTTCATCTGCTTGATAATCGCCAGCTGAGCCGCGCGACACCTGCCTGCTCATCTGCTTGATAATCGCCAGCTGAGCCGCGCGACACCTGCCTGCTCATCTGCTTGATAATCGCCAGCTGAGCCGCGCGACACCTGCCTGCTCATCTGCTTGATGTCGCCAGCTGGGCAGCGCGACACCTGCCTGCTCATCTGCTTGATAATCGCCAGCTGAGCCCGCGCGACACCTGCCTGCTCATCTGCTTGATAATCGACAGCTGAGCCGCGCGACACCTGCCTGCTCATCTGCTTGATAATCGCCAGCTGAGCCCGCGCGACACCTGCCTGCTCATCTGCTTGATAATCGCCAGCTGAGCCGCGCGACACCTGCCTGCTCATCTGCTTGATAATCGCCAGCTGAGCCGCGACACCTGCCTGCTCATCTGCTTGATAATCGCCAGCTGAGCCGCGCGACACCTGCCTGCTCATCTGCTTGATAATCGCCAGCTGAGCCGCGCGACACCTGCCTGCTCATCTGCTTGATAATCGCCAGCTGAGCGCGCGACACCTGCCTGCTCATCTGCTTGATAATCGCCAGCTGAGCCGCGACACCTGCCTGCTCATCTGCTTGATAATCGCCAGCTGAGCCGCGCGACACCTGCCTGCTCATCTGCTTGATAATCGCCAGCTGAGCCGGCGCGACACCTGCCTGCTCATCTGCTTGATAATCGCCAGCTGAGCCGCGCGACACCTGCCTGCTCATCTGCTTGATAATCGCCAGCTGAGCCGCGCGACACCTGCCTGCTCATCTGCTTGATAATCGCCAGCTGAGCGCGTGACACCTGCCTGCTCATCTGCTTGATAATCGCCAGCTGAGCCACGCGACACCTGCCTGCTCATCTGCTTGATAATCGACAGCTGAGCCCGCGACACCTGCCTGCTCATCTGCTTGATAATCGACAGCTGAGCCGCGCGACACCTGCCTGCTCATCTGCTTGATAATCGCCAGCTGAGCCGCGTGACACCTGCCTGCTCATCTGCTTGATAATCGCCAGCTGAGCGCGCGACACCTGCCTGCTCATCTGCTTGATAATCGCCAGCTGAGCGCGCGACACCTGCCTGCTCATCTGCTTGATAATCGCCAGCTGAGCCCGCGACACCTGCCTGCTCATCTGCTTGATAATCGCCAGCTGAGCGCGCGACACCTGCCTGCTCATCTGCTTGATAATCGACAGCTGAGCCGCGCGACACCTGCCTGCTCATCTCTTGATAATCGCCAGCTGAGCCGCGCGACACCTGCCTGCTCATCTGCTTGATAATCGCCAGCTGAGCCGCGCGACACCTGCCTGCTCATCTGCTTGATAATCGCCAGCTGAGCGCGTGACACCTGCCTGCTCATCTGCTTGACTGTGGCCAGCTGAGCCCGTGACACCTGCCTGTTCATCTGCTTGATAATCGCCAGCTGAGCCGCGCGACACCTGCCTGCTCATCTGCTTGATAATCGCCAGCTGAGCCGCGCGACACCTGCCTGCTCATCTGCTTGATAATCGCCAGCTGAGCCGCGTGACACCTGCCTGCTCATCTGCTTGATAATCGACAGCTGAGCCGCGCGACACCTGCCTGCTCATCTGCTTGATAATCGCCAGCTGAGCCGCGTGACACCTGCCTGCTCATCTGCTTGATAATCGCCAGCTGAGCCGCGCGACACCTGCCTGCTCATCTTTTTGATAATCGCCAGCTGAGCCGCGCGACACCTGCCTGCTCATCTGCTTGATAATCGCCAGCTGAGCCGGCGACACCTGCCTGCTCATCTGCTTGATAATCGCCAGCTGAGCCGCGCGACACCTGCCTGCTCATCTGCTTGATAATCGCCAGCTGAGCCGCGCGACACCTGCCTGCTCATCTGCTTGATAATCGCCAGCTGAGCCGCGTGACACCTGCCTGCTCATCTGCTTGATAATCGCCAGCTGAGCCGCGCGACACCTGCCTGCTCATCTGCTTGATAATCGCCAGCTGAGCGCGCGACACCTGCCTGCTCATCTGCTTGATAATCGCCAGCTGAGCCGCGTGACACCTGCCTGCTCATCTGCTTGATAATCGCCAGCTGAGCCCGCGACACCTGCCTGCTCATCTGTTTGATAATCGACAGCTGAGCCGCGCGACACCTGCCTGCTCATCTGCTTGATAATCGCCAGCTGAGCCGCGACACCTGCCTGCTCATCTGCTTGATAATCGCCAGCTGAGCGGCGCGACACCTGCCTGCTCATCTGCTTGATAATCGCCAGCTGAGCCGCGCGACACCTGCCTGCTCATCTGCTTGATAATCGCCAGCTGAGCCGCGCGACACCTGCCTGCTCATCTGCTTGATAATCGCCAGCTGAGCCCGCGCGACACCTGCCTGCTCATCTGCTTGATAATCGCCAGCTGAGCCGCGCGACACCTGCCTGCTCATCTGCTTGATAATCGCCAGCTGAGCCCCGCGACACCTGCCTGCTCATCTGCTTGATAATCGCCAGCTGAGCCGCGCGACACCTGCCTGCTCATCTGCTTGATAATCGCCAGCTGAGCCGCGACACCTGCCTGCTCATCTGCTTGATAATCGCCAGCTGAGCCGCGCGACACCTGCCTGCTCATCTGCTTGATAATAACAGCCAGCTGAGCCCGTGCGACACCTGCCTGCTCATCTGCTTGATAATCGCCAGCTGAGCCCGCGCGACACCTGCCTGCTCATCTTTTTGATAATCGCCAGCTGAGCCGCGCGACACCTGCCTGCTCATCTGCTTGATAATCGCCAGCTGAGGCGCGCGACACCTGCCTGCTCATCTGCTTGATAATCGCCAGCTGAGCCGCGCGACACCTGCCTGCTCATCTGCTTGATAATCGCCAGCTGAGCCGCGCACGACACCTGCCTGCTCATCTGCTTGATAATATCAGGCTGGGCCCCTGACACCTGCCTGTTCATTGCGATGTCCCGAACTGGGCCTTGAAACCCTCCTGCTCATCTGCTTGGTAATCGCCAGCTGAGCCACGCGACACCTGCCTGCTCATCTGCCCAATGTCGGCAAGCCTGGTCGCGCGACGCCTGCCCTGTTTATCTACTTGACTGTCGCCAGCCAGGCGCGCGGCGCGCAGCGCTCATCTGCAGCGTGTCGCCCGGCTGGTGGGTGGGTAGCATAACCATGCAGCGATGTGCGCCAGCTGAGCCCGCACCTGCCTGCTCATCTGCACTAGATAATGCGCCAGCTGGGGCCGTCGACACCTGCCTGCTCGTCTGGCGATTATCGACAGCTGAGCGCAGCGACTCCTGTCTCTCATCTGGTTGATATCGGGCGGCTGGGCGGCGGCGAGCACCTGTTCATCTGGCTTCGCAATTGACGCGGGCGGCGCCACCACCTGCCAACGGGTCTGTGGGTGTGGTCTGGTGAGCCGTGAACACCTGCCTGCTCATCTGCCAATAATCACCAGCTGGGCCCGCGACACCTGCCTGCTCATCTACTTGATATTAGCCGACAGCTGAGCCACGCGACACCTGCCTGCTCATCTGCTTGATAATCGCCAGCTGAGGGGTGTGACCCATGACTGTTCATCTGCTTGACTTCAGCCATCCCGTAGCGACACCTTCAAACCTGCTGTTCAGCTCAGCCGTCGACGACCTGCCTGTTCCCTTTCTGATAATCGACAGCGAGGCGCGTGATACCTGCCTGCTCGTCTTTTGATAATCGACAGCTGAGCGCGACACCCTGCCTGCTCATCTGCTTGATTATCGCCAGCTGGGCCTGCGCGACGCCTGCCTGCTCATCTGCAGTCGGCGCAGCTGTGGCTACGCGCCTGTTCATCTGCTTGATGGTGCTGAGCCGCGTGACGTGACAACTGCCTTTTCATCTGCTTGATATTAAGTAACCAGCTAGGCTGCAGCGACACCTGCCTGCTCATCTTTTGATAATCGACAGCTGAGCCCTGCGATACCTGCCTAACTCATCTGGTTGATAATCGACAGCCAGCAGCGCCCGACACTGTTTATTCATCTGCTTGATGTCGCCCAGCTGAGCCGCATGACACCTGCCTTCTCGTCTGTGATAATTGACAGCTGAGGCGTTGCGACACCTGCCTGCTCATCTGTGATAATTGCCAGCTGAGCCCCCGTGACACCTGCCTGCTCATCTGGCGATAATCGCCAGCTGAGCCCGCGACACCTGCCTGCTCATCTGTGATAATCGCCAGCTGAGCGTGGCGACACCCTGCCTGCTCATCTCTCTGATGAATCGCCAGCTGAGCCCGCGCAACACCTGCCTGCTCATACCTTGTCTTCGGCAGCTGAGCGCGACACCTGCCTGTTCATCACTGCGCTCTGGCCAGGTGAGCGGCGACGGCTGCCTGTTCATCTTTTTGATAATCGACAGATGGGCGGCGACGCCTGCCTGCTCATCTGCTTGATGTCGACAGCTGGTGGCGACACCTGCTTTCTCATCTGTGATGTCGCATACCTGAGCTTGCGACACCTGCATGCTCTCTGCTTGATAATCGCCACCTGGGCCCGCGACACCTGTTGCTCATCTCTGCTTGATATCGCCAGCTGAGCGGCGTGACACCTGCCTGCTCATCTGCTTGATAATTGACAGCTGGGCGCGACACCTGCCTGCTCATCTGTGATAATCAACAGCTGAGCCGGCGACACCTGCCTCTTCATCTGCTTGACTCGCCAGCTGAGCCCGCGACACCTGCCTGCTCATCTGCTTGATAATTGCCAGCTGTGGCGCGCGACACCTGCCTGCTCATCTGTTTGATAATCGCCAGCTGGGCCCAGCGACACCTGCCTGCTCATCTGTGACTGTGGACGCCAGCTGAGCCGCGTTACACCTGCCTGCTCATCTGCGTGATAATCGCCAGCTGAGCCATACGACACCTGCCTGCTCATCTGTGATAGAAGCCAGCTGAACGCGCGACACCTGCCTGCTCATCTCAGCGATGTCGAGGCTGAGCAGCGCGACCTGCCTGCTCATCTGCCCGATAATTGACGGCTGAGCGCGCGACACCTGCCTGTTCATCTGCTTGACTGTCGCCAGCTGAGCCATGCGTGACACCTGCCTGCTCATCTGCTTGATGTCGACAGCTGAGCCGCCCGACCTGCCTGCTCATCTCTGTGATACACGCCAGCTGAGCCTCGCATGACACCTGCCTGCTCATCTGCTTGATGTCGACCAGCTGAGCAGCGCCCGACACCTGCCTGTTCATGTGCTTGGCTGTGGCCAGCTGAGCCCGTGACACCTGCCTGTTCATCTGTGATAATCACCAGCTGAACCCTCGCGCGACACCTGCCTGCTCATCTGGCGATAATCGCCAGCTGAGGGGCGACGGCACCTGCCTGCTCATCTGCTTGACTGTGGCCAGCTGAGCGGCCCGACACCTGCCTGTTCATCTTTTTGACTGTCGCCAGCTGAGCGTCGTGATACCTGCCTGTTCATCTTTTTGATGTCGCCGGCTGAACCCGCGACACCTGCCTGCTCATCTTTTTGATAATCGACAGCTGAGTTGCTCAGCGCGACACCTGCCTGCTCATCTGGCGATTAATCGACCAGCTGAGCAGTCATGACACCTACCTGCTCATCTACTTGTAATCGACAGCTGAGCGCTGGCGACAACTGCCTAACTCGTCTGCTTGATGGTGACGGCTGAGCCCCGTGACACCTGCCTTTTCTTCTGCGATAATCGCCAGCAGGCCTGCGAAACCTGCCTGCTCATCTTTTTTGATGTCGCCGGCCTGAGCCCTGTGATACCTGCCTGCTCATCTTTTTTGATAACCGCCAGCTGAGCGCGCGACACCGGTTTTGCTCATCTGCTTTTATAATACAGCTGAGCGGCGAACCCGCCTTTTATCTGTTTCTGTGGCCAGTGAGGGGTGACCCCCTGCTCATCTGCTTGATAATCAACAGCGGCGTAGACCCTGCCCGCTCATCTGCGTAATCGCCAGCTGGCCGCGCCTGCCTACTGATCTGGATTCGACAGCTG
>NW_027218702.1:0-8752 GCF_027580195.1 Bos mutus
ATCACGTGGCTGTCATGCGGTGATCAGGTGACTGAGGCGCTGATCATGAGGCTGCTCATGTGCTGATCAGGAAGCTCTCCAACATGGATCATGTGCCTAAGCGAGGCAGAACAGAAGCAGCTGAGCAGGCATGAAATCCTGCGGCCCAGCTGGCGATTTTTTTTTCAAGCAGGTGTGCAGCCATGAAACCTGGGGCCCAGGAAGCGTTATCGAGCAGCTGGCAGGCGCATGAATCCCCTGCAGCTCAGCTGGCGATTATCGCCTACCAGATGAGCAGGCGCCAGATCATGCGGCCAAGCTGGCGATTATCAAGCAGATGAGCAGGCGCCGAATCATACGGCCCAGCTGGCGATTATCAAGCAGCTGAGCAGGCATGAATCCTGCGGCCCAGCTAGCGATTATTAAGCTGATAAGTACCCATGAAATATTTGGCCCAGCTGGCGTTTTGTCAAGCAGATGGCGGCCACGAATCCTGCTGCCCTGCTGGCGATTATCAAACAGATGGGCAGGCATGAATCCTGCGGCCCAGCTGGCGATTATCAAGGAGATGAGCAGGCATAAATCATGCGGCCCCAGGTGGCGATTATCAAGCAGCTGAGCAGGCATGCATCCTACGGCCCAGCTTGCGATTATCAAGTAGATGAGCAGCCATGAATCCTGCGGCTCGCTGGCGATTAAATCAAGCAGTGGCTGGCAGGCGCTAAATCCGTAACTCAGCAGGCACTGATCCGTGGCTGTCATGCGGTGATCAGGTGACTGGAGGTGCTGATCATGCCCTGCTGGTGATTATCAGGCAACTCTCGGCGCACGGATCATGCCTCAGCTGGCGATTATTAAGCAGCTGAGCAGGCATGAATCCCTCGTCCCAGCTGGCGATTATCAAGCAGCTGAGCGAGGCATGAATCATGCGGCCCGGCTGGCGATTATCAAGCGGCTGGAAGGCATGAATCCCCTGCGGCCCAGCTGGCGATTATCAAGCAGATGAGCGGGTATGAATCATGCGGCCCAGCTGGCGTTTATCAAGCAGATGAGCAGGCATGAATCCTGCGGCCCAGCTGGCGATTATCAAGCAGATGGGCAGGCATCCTGCGGCCCAGTTGGCGATTATCAGCAGCGGCCCGAATCCTGCAGCCAGGCTGGCGTTATCAAGCAGATGAGCAGGCATGATCATCCTGCGGCCCAGCTGGCGATTATCAGCAGATGAGCAGGCATGAATCCTGCGGCTCAGCTGGCGATTATCAAGCAGCTGAGCAGGGCTAATCCCGTAATCCAGCGCAGGCACTGATCGCGTGGCGATTGATCAGGTGACTGAGGAGGCGCTGATCATGCGACTGCTCAGCTGGCGATTATCAGGCAGCTCTCCAGCTTACGGATCATGTGCCCCAGCGGGCGCAAGAATCAAGCAGCTGAGCAGGATGAATCCCTGCGGACCAGCTGGCGATTATCAAGTAGAAAGAGCAGCCATGAATCATGCGGCCCAGGTGGCGATTATCAAGCAGATGAGCAGGCATGCATCCTGCCGCTCAGCTGGCGATTATCAGCAGCTGAGCAGGCGTTAATCCTGTAACTCCGCAGGCACTGATCACGTGGCTGTCATGCCGTGATCAGGTGACTGATAGGCGCTGATCATGTGACTGCTCATGTGTTGATCAGGTAGCTCTCCTGAGCGGATCATGTGCCTCAGCAGGCAAGAATCAAGCAGCTGAGCAGGCATGAATCCCCTGCGGCCCAGCTGGCGATTATCTAGCAGATGAGCAGGCATGAATCATGCGGCCCAGCTGGCGATTATCAAGCAGATGAGCAGGTATGAATCATGCGGCACAATGGCGATTATCAAGCAGCTGAAGGCGAATGATCATGCGGCCCAGCTGGCGATTATCAAGCAGATGAGCAGGCATGAATCCTGCGGCCCAGCTGGCGATTATCAAGTAGATGAGCAGGCATGAATCATGCGGCCCAGCTGGCGATTATCAAGCAGATGAGCAGGCATGGATCCTCGGCCCAGCTGGCGATTATCAAGCAGATGAGCAGGCATGAATCATGCGGCCCAGCTGGCGTTACCAAGCAGCTGAGCAGGCATGAATCCTGCGGCCCAGCTGGCGTTATCAAGTAGATGAGCAGCCATGAATCCTGCGGCTCAGCTGGCGATTATCAAGCAGCTGAGCAGGCGCTAATCCCGTAACTCAGCAGGCGCTGATCACGTGGCTGTCATGCAGTGATCAGGTGACTGAGGGTGCTGATCATGTGACTGCTCAAGTGCTGATCAGGGAGCTCTCAACACGGATCATTTGCCTCAGCAGGCAAGAATTAAGCAGCTGAGCAGGCATGAATCCTGCGTCCCAATGGCGATTATCAAGCAACTGAGTAGGCATGAATCCTGCGGCCCAGCTGACGATTATCAAGCAGGTGAGCAGGCATGAATCATGCGGCCCAGCTGGCGATTATCAAGGAGATGAGCAGGCATGAATTCTGCTGCCCAGCTGGCGTTATCAAGCAGATGAGCAGGCGTGAATTCTGCTGCCCAGTTGGCGTTTATCAAGCAGATGAGCAGGCATGAATCCTGCTGCCCAGTTGGCGATTATCAAGCAGATGTGCAGGCTTGAATCCTGCGGCCCAGCTGGCGATTATCAAGCAGATGAGCAGGCATGAATCATGCGGCCCAGCTGGCGATTATCAAGCAGATGAGCAGGCATGAATCCTGCGGCTCAGCTGGCGATTATCAAGCAGATGAGCAGGCATGATCCTGCGGCCCAGCTGGCGATTATCAAGCAGCTGAGCAGTCGCTAATCCGTTTAATTCAGAAGGCACTGATAACGTGGCTGTCATGCGGTGATCAGGTGACTGAGGCGCTGATCTTGTGACTGCTCATGCGATGATCAGGTAACTGAGCAGGCGCCGGATCATGTGCCTCAGAAGGCAAGAATCAAGCAGCTGAGCAGGGATGAATCCTGCGGCCCAGCTGGCGACTATCAAGTAGATGAGCAGGCATGAATCATGCGGCCCAGCTTGCGATTATGAAGCAGATGAGCAGGCATGAATCATGCGGCGTAGCTGGCGATTATCAAGCAGCTGAGCAGGCATGAATCCTGCGGCCCAGCTGGCGATTATCAAGCAGATGAGCAGCCATGAATCATGCGGCCCAGCTGGCGTTTGTCAAGCAGATGAGCAGCCATGAATCCTGCGGCCCAGCTGGCGTTTATCAAGCAGCTGAGCAGGCATGAATCCTGCTGCCCAGCTGGCGATTATCAAGCAGATGAGCAGGCATGAATCCTGCAGCCCAGCTGGCGATTATCAAGCAGATGATCAGCCATGAAACCTGGGGCCCAGCCTGCGATTATCAAGCAGCTGAGCAGGCATGAATCCTGCGTCCCAATGGCGATTATCAAGCAGCTGAGCAGGCATGAATCCTGCGGCCCAGCTGGCGATTATCAAGCAGATGAGCAGGCATGAATCCTGCGGCCCAGCTGGCGATTATCAAGCAGCTGATGAGCAGGCATGCATCCTGCGGCTCAGCTGGCGATTATCAAGCAGCTGAGCAGGGCGCTAACCAGCCCGATTATAAGCTCAGCAGGCACTGATCAGTGGCTGTCAAGCGTGATCAGGTGACTGAGCAGGCGCTGATCATGTGACTGCTCAGCTGGCGATGATCAAGCTCTGATCAGGCGCGGATCCTGCCTCAGCTGGTCATTATCAAGCAGCTGCAGGCATGAATCCTGCGGCCTCAGCTGGCGATTATCAAGCAGTTGAGCAGGCGAATCCTGCCCCAGCTGGCGATTATCAAGCAGCTGAGCAGGCATGAATCCTGCGGACCAGCTGGCGATTATCAAGCATATGAGCAGGCATGAATCATGCGGCCCAGCTGGCGTTTATCAAGCAGCTGAGCAGGCATGAATCCTGCGGCCCAGCTGGCGATTATCAAGCAGATGAGCAGGCATGAATCCTGCGGCCCAGCTGGCGAATATCAAGCAGATGAGAAGGCATGAATCTTGTGGCCCAGCTGGCGATTATCAAGCAGATGAGGAGGCATGAATCATTCGGCCCAGCTGGCGATTATCAAGCAGATGTCCAGGCATGCATCCTGCGGCGCAGCTGGCAATTATCAAGCAGCTGAGCAGGCGCTAATCCCGTAACTCTGCAGGCATTGATCACGTGGCTGTCATGCAGTGATCAGGTGACTGAGAGGCGCTGATCATGTGACTGCTCATGTGCTGATCAGGTAGCTCTCCTGCACGGATCATGTGCCTCAGCAGGCAAGAATCAAGCAGCTGAGCAGGCATGAATCCTGCGGCCCAGCTGGCGATTATCAAGCAGATGAGCAGCCATGAATCCTGTGGCTCAGCTGGCGATTATCTAGCCGCTGAGCAGGCATGAATCCTGCGGCCCAGCTGGGAGTTTATCAAGCAGATGAGCAGCCATTAATCCTGCGGCCCAGCTGGCGATTATCAAGCAGCTGACTACGCATGAATCATGCGGCCCAGCTGGGGATTATCAAGCAGATGAGCAGCCATGAATCCTGCGGCCCAGCTGGCGATTATCAAGCAGATGAGCAGGCATGAATCCTGCGGCCAAGCTGGCGATTATCATGCAGATGTGCAGCCATGAAACCTGGGGCCCAGCTGGCGATTATCAAGCAGCAGAGCAGGCATGAATCCTGCGGCCCAGCTGGCGATTATCAAGCAGCTGAGCAGGCATGAATCCTGCGGCCCAGCTGGCGATTATCAAGCAGATGAACGGCCATGAATCATGCGGCCCAGGTGGCGTTTATCAAGCAGATGAGCAGCCATGAATCCTGCGGCCCTGCTGGCGATTATCAAGCAGCTGAGCAGGCATAAATCCTGCAGCCCAGCTGGCGATTATCAAGCAGATGAGCAGGCATGAATCATGCGGCCCAGCTGGCGATTATCAAGCAGCTGAGCAGGCATGAATCCTGCAGCCCAGCTGGCGATTATCAAGCAGATGAGCAGGCATGAATCATGCGATCAGCTGGCGATTATCAAGCAGATGAGCAGGCATGAATCATGCGGCCCAGCTGGCGATTATCAAGCAGATGAGCAGGCATAAATCATGCGACCCAGCTGGCGATTATCAAGCAGCTGAGCAGGCATGAATCCTGCGGCCCAGCTGGCGATTATCAAGCAGCTGAGCACGCATGAATCATGCGGCCCAGCTGGGGTTTATCAAGCAGATGAGCAGCCATGAATCCTGCGGCCCAGCTGGCGATTATCAAGCAGCTGAGCAGGCATGAATCCTGCGGCCCAGCTGGGGTTTATCAAGCAGCTGAGCAGGCATGAATCCTGCGGCCCAGCTGGCGATTATCAAGCAGCTGAGCACGCATGAATCCTGCGGCCCAGCTGGCGATTATCAAGCAGATGAGTAGCCATGAATCCTGCAGCCCAGCTGGCGATTATCAAGCAGATGAGCAGTCATGAATCCTGCGGCCCAGGGGGCGATTATCAAGCAGCTGAGCAGGCATGAATCCTGCGGCCCAGCTGGCGATTATCAAGCAAATGAGCAGGCATGAATCATGCGGCCCAGGGGGCGATTATCAAGCAGATGAGCAGGCATGCATCCTGCGCTCAGCTGGCGATATCAAGCAGCTGAGTGGCGTTAATCCTGTAACTCCGCAGGCACTGATCACGTGGCTGTCATGCGTGATCAGGTGACTGATAGGCGCTGATCATGTGACTGCTCATGTGTTGATCAGGTAGCTCTCCTGAAGCGGATCATGTGCCTCAGCAGGCAGAATCAAGCAGCTGAGCAGGCATGCATGAATCTGCGGCCCAGCTGGCGATTATCAAGCAGATGAGCAGGCATGAATCATGCGGCCCAGCTGGCGATTATCAAGCAGATGAGCAGGTATGAATCATGCTGGCGATTATCAGCGGCTGAGAAGGCATGAATTATCGATTAAGCAGCTGAGCAGGCATGAATCCCTGCGGCCCAGCTGGCGATTATCAAGCAGATGAGCAGGCATGAATCGCATGTGGCCCAGCTGGCGATTATCAAGCAGCTGAGCAGGCATGAATCCTGCGGCCCAGCTGGCGATTATCAAGATTATCAAGTAGATGAGCAGCCATGAATCCTGCGGCTCAGCTGGCGATTATCAAGCAGCTGAGCAGGCGCTAATCCCGTAACTCAGCAGGCACTGATCACGTGGCTGTCATGCAGTGATCAGGTGACTGAGAGGTGCTGATCATGTGACTGCTCAAGTGCTGATCAGGGAGCTCTCAACACGGATCATGTGCCTCAGCAGGCAAGAATTAAGCAGCTGAGCAGGCATGAATCCTGCTCCCAATGGCGATTATCAAGCAACTAAACGTAGGCATGAATCCTGCGGCCCAGCTGGCGATTATCAAGCAGGTGAGCAGGCATGAATCATGCGGCCAAGCTGGCGATTATCAAGCAGCTGAGCAGGCATGAATCATGCAGCCCAGTTGGCGTTTATCAAGGAGATGAGCAGCCATGAATTCTGCTGCCCAGCTGGCGATTATCAAGCAGCTGAGCAGGCTTGAATCCTGCGGCCCTGATTGGCGTTTATCAAGCAGATGAGCAGCCATGAATCCTGCGGCCCAGCTGGCGATTATCAAGCAGATGAGCAGGCATGAATCCTGCGGCCCAGCTGGCGATTATCAAGCAGATGAACAGGCATGAATCATGCGGCTCAGCTGGCGATTATCTAGCAGATGAGCAGGCATGCATCCTGTGGCTCAGCTGGCGATTATCAAGCAGCTGAGCAGGCGCTAATCTGTAATTCAGCAGGCACTGATCACGTGGCTGTCATGCAGTGATCAGGTGACTGACAGGCGATGATCAAGTGTCTGCTCATGTGCTGATCTCGGTAACTCTCCTGCGCGGATCATTTGCCTCAGAATTCAAGAATCAAGCAGCTGAGCAGGGATGAATCCTGCGGCCCAGCTGGCGTTTATCAAGTAGATGAGCAGGCATGAATCATGCGGCCCAGCTGGCGATTATCAAGCAGATGAGCAGGCATGAATCATGCAGCGTAGCTGGCGATTATCAAGCAGCTGAGCAGGCATGAATCCTGCGGCCAGCTGGCGATTATCAAGCAGATGAGCAGCCGCGAATCATGCGGCCCAGCTGGCGTTTGTCAAGCAGATGAGCAGCCATGAATCCTGCGGCCCAGCTGGCGTTTATCAAGCAGCTGAGCAGGCATGAATCCTGTTGCCCAGCTGGCGCTTATCAAGCAGATGAGCAGGCATGAATCATGTGCGCCAAGCTGGCGATTATCAAGCAGATGAGCAGGCATGAATCCTGCGGCCCAGCTGGCGATTATCAAGCACATGAGCAGGCATGAATCATGCGGCCCTGCTGGCGATTATCAAGCAGAT
Source organism: Bos mutus (assembly GCF_027580195.1). Taxonomy (NCBI): domain Eukaryota; kingdom Metazoa; phylum Chordata; class Mammalia; order Artiodactyla; family Bovidae; genus Bos; species Bos mutus. The sequence goes on from NW_027218702.1 coordinate 7,350, forward strand.
GAGCAGGCATGAATCCTGCGGCCCAGCGGGCGATTATCAAACAGGTGAGCAGCCATGAATCTTGGGCCTAGCGGGCGATTATCAAGCAGCTGAGCAGGCAATGAATTCTGCGGCCCAGCTGGCGATTATCAAGCAGATGAGCAGGCATGAATCATGCGGCCCAGCTGGCGATTATCAAGCAGATGAGCAGGCATGCATCCTGTGGCTCAGCTGGCGATTATCAAGCAGCTGAGCAGGCGCTAATCCCGTAACTCAGCAGGCACTGATCACGTGGCTGTCATGCGGTGATCAGGTGACTGAGAGGCGCTGATCATGTGACTGCTCATGTGCTGATCAGGTAACTCTCCTGCACACGGATCATGTGCCTCAGCGGCAAGAATCAAGCAGCTGAGCAGGCATGAATCCTGCGGCCCAGCTGGCGACTATGAAGTAGATGAGCAGGCATGAATCACGTGGCCCAGCTTGCGATTATCAAGCAGATGAGCAGGCATGAATCATTCGGCCCAATGGCGATTATTCAAGCAGCTGAGAAGGCATGAATCCCTGCGGCCCAGCTGGCGATTATCAAGCAGATGAGCAGGGAATGAATCATGCGGCCCAGCTGGCGATTATCAAGCAGATGAGCAGGCATGAATCAAGCGGGCCAGCTGGCGTTATCAAGTAGATGAGCAGGCATGAATCATGCGGCCCAGCTGGCGATTATCAAGCAGATGAGCAGGCATGAATCATGCGGCCCAGCTGGCGATTATCAAGCAGATGAGCAGGCATGAATCCTGCGGCCCAGCTGGCGATTATCAAGCAGATGAGCAGGCATGAAACCTGCGGCCCAGCTGGCGATTATCAAGCAGGTGTGCAGGCGCTAATCCTGCGGCCCAGCTGGCGATTATCAAACAGATGAGCAGGCATGAATCATGCGGACCAGCTGGCGTTTATCAAGCAGCTGAGCAGGCGCTAATCCCTGCAGCCCTGCAGGCATTAATCACGTGGCTGCAATGCAGTGATCAGGTGATTGAGCGCTGATCATGTGACTGCTGGCGATTATCAGGGAGCTGAGCAGGCATGGATCATGTGCCTGAAGCAGGCAATTATCAAGCAGATGAGCAGGCATGAAATCTGCGGACCAGCTGGCGATTATCAAGCAGATGAGCAGGCATGCATCCTGCGGCCCAGCTGGCGATTATCAAGCAGATGAGCAGGCATGAATCCTGCGGCCCAGCTGGCGATTATCAAGCAGGTGTGCAGCCATGAAACCTGGGGCCCAGCGGGCGATTATCAAGCAGCTGAGCAGGCATGGGAATCCCTCGGCCCAGCTGGCGATTATCAAGCAGATGAGCAGGCGCGAATCGCAAAGGCGCTGCTGGCGTTATCGCAGATGAGCAGGCATGAATCATACGGCCCAGCTG
>NW_027218703.1:0-15601 GCF_027580195.1 Bos mutus
TCAAGCGATCTTTCTTTGAAATGAAAATGGAGCCTCTGACGTTCCCACTTCTAGGGGGGCATTTAAAAACCCCTAACTTAGAAATCTGCTGTTACGAGTTCATAAAAGCAAGACCCTCTATGTTGGTTTGTCTTCATCCTTAAATTGTGCCTCAAATATAGTGTACCCATCAACAGAAAAAAAAGAATTAATACCAAAATATACAAAAAAGATAAAAAAGTGGGGCCAAATGCCCCCTTAGGCTTAAGAGCTTTTCTGTCTTTCCCCACACTAAGTAAATACTGAGCCCTCGTTGGGGCCAAAGGAGGGTAAAATTTTCCCAGGGAATAGGGGGGGAAAAAAGGGAACCAGGGTTCCTGTTTTCCCGGGGGCGACTCTAATGATACACCCGGGGCCAGATCCCTTTGAAAACCTTTGGGGGGGCCTCTTCCCTCCCCAAAAAAAACCTGGGTGTCAGGGAAGGTTTTCCCCAGGGGCACCATTTCGGGGAACCCATGGGTTTGGGGCCTAGGTAAACCAGGGTTGAGATGCAGGAAGAATTTCGGGCCCCGGGGAAAATAGTCTTAAAAGGCTATGTGACCGGGGAAACTTAGGACATTCAAAACAAAAACCTTTGGGAGGGGAACCCAAAAGGGGTGCAGAGGGCATTCCGGGAAAAAGACATCAGGGGAAAGAGCGTGGGGGAAAGGGGCCGGGGAAGGGGTAGGGGTATCTTTTGCTGGGGAAAATCGGGGGCCGTTGGGCGGGGAGGGGGCAATTGCATCTGCATTTCAAAATCATCTTTCCATCACTAAGTTGGGAAAAAGGCTAAAACCCCAAAAAGGAGGACCACTTCACATGGCCCTTTGGGCCTCCTCGTGCCCTGTAAATCCCGATGCTGGAAAGATGTGGGAAAGGGGTTTTCCTCCTGGTGAGTAAGATAGGGGGTGGGTAGAGCTTTGGAAAAGAATATGGGGTTCCCCAAGGAACTAAAAGGGGGGAAAGTAGCCTATGGCCCAAACAGCCCGACCCCAGGGATCCCCGGTATAAGTAAAACAAGATAGATCCCCTTTTGGGCCCAATCTATCTGTGCGTCGGGCCCCAGCGCCCATCCCACTTGGATGCCTCGGGCAGGGGTGGGGCGGGGCCAGGGCTCTGGCTGGAGTGGGTGCAAGCCCGGGATTCCTGAGGAAAAAAAAAAGGGGGCCCCCAGGTGGGGGCGGGACTGCGGTTTTGGGGTGCCCGGGGCCCGTTTTGAATTTTTGGGGGGGGGCCCCAGGGCGGGAAAAACCCCCAGGTCTGCAGGGGGGTCGGGGGGGGCCACCCCCCCCGGCCGGGGGGGCTGGGGCTGGGGGTTAAAAAAAGAACCCCGGGGACGGGGGGCTGGGGCCTCTTCGGGTGGGAAAAAGCCTCGAGCACCAAAGGTTTCCCCAGGTGGTCTCCCACCCAAAGATCTAACCGGGGCCCGACCCTGCGGTTTCCCGAGATCAGGCGAGATGGGGCCGCCTTCAGGCAAACCCGGCCTGGGGCGGTGGCGGTTCGGGCCCCAAAAACCTTTCGCCGCCCCCCTTTCGCTCTGCCCTGAAAGGTCGGGCCGGGCCGCACCTCTCTCGCGAGGCATGCTGTATAAACCGCCGACCCGGGGCCCGGGACTCCAGCCTGCTGGCCCCCGGCCCCCCCCCCAACCCCGAACCCCGCCAACACCGGGCCAGAAAGCGCCGGGCCCGGGGCCCGGGGGGGCCCCGAGGGTTTCCCAGGACCCCATTGCCCGGGGGCGTGCTTTGCTCGGCTGCGCGGGCCTGGGGCTGGGCTGGGAAAGTCGGAAATCTCGGCGCCCTCCCCCATACCCTCCAGCCCCGGCCGCGCCCGGGCGGGCCTCCCGATCCCTTCGCTGCCCCGGGCCCCTTGGGGCCCGGAGGTTTTGGGTTCTTGGCGCCCGCCTCCCCAACCCCCGGCCCCGGGGCCTCGGGGCCTCCTGCGGGCCTAGGCGCGGCAAACGGCGCCCAACGCGGCACCTGCCCCGGTTCCCAAAACCCCAAAAACCCGGGAAACCCCGGTGGGCCCGGGCGCCTAAACCCCCTCCCGCCCCTCCCCGGGGCCCCCCCCTTTTCCCCCGCCAACCCCTCGACCCTTCCTGGAGGGGCAGGCGGCCACAGGCAGGCACACAGAGGGAACACGGACACTGCGCGCCCCCCCAAAGGAAGCCCACCCTGGCCTGCCCCGGCTCCCCCCAGCCGGGGGCCCAGGCGCCGGGGAAAGGCGGGGCCGGGCCCAAAGGGGAGGCGGGGGCTTTTCAGGAGATACAGGGGCAGAAATACATGAAGTTTCCCGAGAAAAAGACTCCCGGGGCAAGGGAGATACACACACACCACACACACACACACCCCCAGGGGGGTTTTTAAAATTTGTGTTGTATTTTCCCGGGTTGGGCCCAATTTTAATAAAACCCCATGGATTGGGACCCGGGCCTCCTTGTTTGGCTTTTTGGCGGGATACTGGGAGGGGGTTCCTTTTTTCCCTTCCCCCGGCGGGATCTTCCGACCAGGGGATCAAACCCCAGTCTCCTCCCGGGCGGATGCCTTGCCATCTAAACCCAGGACATTCCCAATTCCAACCCAAAAAACAAAAAATAGGTGTGTTCTATAAATGGAAGAGATTTCAAAACAGAAGCTTTTTCCTTTTTTTGGTATCTTTGAATCTTTTGTTTGTTTTAGATTTGATTTTTCTTTGGGGTAACTGAACAAGGCCCAAAAAAAACCCCCGGGTGAAAAGCAATTGGCGGTTTGGAAAAAAACATGTGCAGGTGAACTCTCTTCCTTTTGGGGATGGTTTGCAAAATTTGATTAAACCCTATATTTTGGTTTCCTTTTTTCAAATCTCCCTGACCCAAAACCCCAAAGGGGCAGGAAGAAAAGGGGTAGAGGAACAAAAAAAACCTTTCCCAAATTTCCATCGAACCCCTTCTTAATTTTCCCTTTATCTCAAGGACTATCATCTGGGGGTTCTCTGGTTTGTCTGATTCTTGTTTGGACCGTTTTTCGTCACAAAAGGGTGTCAACAGTGGGGGTGGGGTGGGGTGTGTGTGTGGGGGGGGGGGAGGTTTTTTTCCATTCCACCCTGAGACCCAAATGGGAATCCCGGCCCCCGCCCCCTGCATTGAGTGTGCAGCAACAATATCAACAGGGAATGCCGGTGAACAATTCCCTATTCCTGGAATCCCCTCCGTTGGCTACTTTTACTGTGTGTGCTGGTGGTCTGGAACCTAGACCCATGGAAGCTTTTTCTGGATGATTACCAGGAAATGACACCAAAGGGTCTGAGGACGATGGAAGATCTTCACGACTCTTGAAGCCACACACCTCAGAGAACCTAGGAACTTCACCTGAAATGGTCCAAGGTATAAGTATTGGACTCAGCATTGGAAGTCTCCACCTTTGCCTGGAAGTCAAGCGATCTTTCTTTGAAATGAAAATGGAACTACTAGCGTTCACTTCTAAAGCATTTAGCCTAACTTGCAGAAATCTATATACAGGATTCATGAAAGCAGACCATCTATGTATGGATATGTCTTCATTACCCTTCGATTGTACCTCGAATATAGTATTATCAACCCAGGAAAGGAAAAGATGAATATAAATATACAAAGAGATCAAAAAGTGCCAGTAAGTGACATGAGGCTTCCAAAGAGCTTTCTGTCTTTCACACTAAGTAAATACTGAGCACCCTCTGATGAGCTAGGAGGCATGAGATTTCAGAATAGGCCGGAAGAAGAAGACACAGGATTCTTTGCTTTCTGCACAGGGCGACTCTATTACATCACAGGCAGATCACTTTGAGAGGCCTATAGAGGAGCCTCTTCCCTCACCACAAAACCTGGAGTGTCAGGAGAGAGAAGAGCTTTCCAGAACACCATTTAGATTGAGAGGTCATAGGTTGAACCCTGGGTAAACCAGGTTGAGAGATGCAGGAAGAATTTCAGGCAGAAAATAGCATCTTGGGGCTATGTGACAGAGAAACTTAGGACATTCAAAAGAGCAAAAAATACTTGGGATGGAAGCCACAAAAAGTACCAGAGGGCATTCGAGCAAGGCATCAGGAAAGAAGCGTGAGGAGCAAGCCTGAAGAGTAGTCGTATCTTCATTATCTTTAAGGAAAATCTGAGCCGTTGGAACAGGGAGGTGACAGCATTGCATCTACTACCATTTTCAAAAAGGTCATCTTGCTCCGTCACTAATGATTGGAAGGCTCAATAAACTCAAGAGGACCACTTCATGAGTCGACTGGGCCTCCCTACGATATCTGTCAGTGCCGATGCTGGAAGATGTGGAGACAAAGGGAACTCTCCTCACGGTGAGTAGGAGATAGAGGCGTGGGTAGAGCGTATGGAAAAAGAATGGAGAGAGTTTCCCTTGAGAAGGAACTAAAGGTGGAAGCCTTCTATGGTCCAGCAGTCGACTCCAGGCATAGTCACCCACAGTATAGAAGTAAGACAAGATAGACACCCGTTTAGGCACACATCTATGCTGTCGCGTCCTTGTACTTACACATGCTGTATCTTGTGATAAGCCTCGAAGGCAGGGGTAGGCGAGGGCAGGGCTCTGGCTGGGTCGGTGCAAGCAGGGATTGCCTGGGAGCAAGCCAGGCCCCCAGGTAGGCAGGACTGCGGTGGTCGGGTGTCCTGGAGGCGAGATGCGGTGCGGGAGGCTGCAGCAGACTGTGAGCAACGGGTCTGCAGCGGGAGGCCGGGGGCCCGGCCACCCGCTCACGCGGCCCAGGAGAGGCTGGGGCGCAGGATCCAGAATGCGGGTGTGGCGGCGGGCCAGAACTCTTCTGCTAGGCAAAGCACCGGCGCAGGATTCCCAGGTGGTCTCCATCCAAGATACTAACCAGGCCCGCCTGCGGCCGAGATCAGGCGAGATGCGGGACGCTTCGAGCTGTCTGACTGAAGGCGGTGGCCGGTTGAATGCGGGGCGCCTAAGAGCCTTCGCGGCAGCCTCACGCTGGCGCCCTCCCCTGCAGAGTGTCGGGCCGCGGGCGCCACCTCTCGTCGCGAGGCATGCAACGCTGCTTGAGCCCGCTGTGCGACCACGCGACCGGACTCAGCCTGCTGGCGCCGGCCGCCACCACGAACACCGCCAGCACCCAGACCCGTGGCGCTGGCGAGCCCCGGGGCCCGAGGCTCAGGACCATTGACCGGGGCGTGCGTGCGTGCGTGCGGCGCGGGGCCTGGGAGGCTGGGCACGAGGTGCGAAGGTCTCGGCGCCTCCCACCGCGGCACTGCGGGCGGCGGCGCTCTTGGCTGGGCCTCCCGATCCCGACTCGCTGCTCAGGCCACTGTTCGCGGCCCCGGAGGTGTCGGTCTTGGCGTGCCGCCTCCCCAACCCGCGAGGGGCCTCCTGAACCTCCTGCGAGCCTGGAAGCGCAGCGAAACTTGGCGCTTAACGCGGCACTGTCCGGTGCAAAGCCCACAGAAAGCCGAGGCCCGCGGTCGGCCAGGGCGCATCCTTCTCCCTTACGCACTGCAGGCCCCCAGCCCTTTACCTTGGCCCTGCGGCCAGCTGCAGAGAGCAGGCTGGGCCACAGGCAGGCACACGGAGACAGACGCACAGACGCCGCCTGCGCCAGGGAGCAGCGGCCTGCAAGCTCCTCAGCTGGAGCAAGCCGCCTGGGAAGGCCGGGGCCAGGCAGAGCGGGCGGCTGGCTGTCAGGGACAGAGCGAAATACATAGGAATTCCGAGACCATACAGACTCCCAAGGCGGCAGAGAAATGCACACACCACACACACACACTGCCCACCAGTATGGTCTTTGCGATATGTGTTGTGGTGCTGGGTGGGCCCCAACTTTTGTCTAACCCATGGACTGCGGCCCATCAGAGCTCCTCTGTCCATCAGCATTTAGCGAGATGCACTAGGGTGAGTTGCTATTTCCTTCTCCAGTGGGATCTTGACAAGGGATCAAACCCCAGTCTCCCTGCTGTGCCCGGATACCTTGCCATCTGAACAGGACATTGCACTAATTCCCTAGGCAAATACAGAATAGAGCTGCGTGTTCTACTAAATGGGGTGATTTAAAACAAGCTGTCCTTTGTTGGTATCTTTGAATCTTTATGCATGAATTTTAGTTGATTTTTACTGTAGTAAGGCCTTAACTAGACAAGGCAAGAGAAACCCCCAGAGTGAAAAGCAGATAGCGGTGTTAGAAAGAAACATGTATAATTAAGCTCTCCCTTTTTGAAGAGATAGTTAAATGCAAATGTGATTCCTTTATGACTTTTTGTACACCTATTTAAATCTCACATAATAATAAAACCTAAAGCGTCCAGGAAGAAAGGAAGTAGAGGCAGACTTTACAAACAACCTTTCCCCCTTGGTATATGTGACCTTTCTTGCTTCCTTCATCTCAGGACTATCATCTAGGCTCTCTGGTTTTATCTGATTCTTATTTAGAGACAGCGTTTCGTCCTGAGCTGTCAGCAGCAGTGAGGTAAGGTGTAATTGTGTGTGTGAGGGAGAGAGCCCTTCTTTTCCATTCCATGAGACCAAGTGGACAATCCAGACCTGCCACCGTGAAGTGTTGTAACAATATCAGCCAGTAATGCAGTGAATGTCGTATTCACAGAATCCTCCGTTGGCTACTGATGACTGTGTGTGCTGTGGTCTGGGAGACCTAAATTTGACTTTCTGAATGATTGCAAATGACACAAAGTCTGAGAGACGATGGAAGGTCTTCTATTTCTGCAAAAAGAGCTACACCTCAGAAGGAACCTAGGAACACCTGAGAGAATAGATCAAGTATAAGTAATGAACTCCACTTAGGAAAGTCTCCACCCTTTACTATAAGTCAAGCGATCTTTCTTTGAAATGAAAATGGAGCCTACCTGAGACGTTCACATGGCTCTGAAGCATTTAGCTTCTTGTGAATCTGCTGTCTGAGTTCACCTTGAAAGCAAGACCACTCCTATGTATGGATATGTCTTCATGCCTTAGATTGTGCATCAATATAGTGTGCCCAGCATCAGCAGGAAGAGAGAAAGGTGAATAGCCAAATATACCAAGAGATCAAGGAGTGCCGACCAAGTGACCCTTGAGGCCAGAGCTTTCTGTCTTTCACACTAGTAAATACACCAGGCACCCTACGATGGCTAGGAGGCTTGTGTAAGAAGTTTCAGGGAATGAGAAAGGCGGAGAGAAGAAGACACAGGTTCCTGCGCTTTCACTGAGCTCTATTGATACATCACAGGCAGATCAACACGAGAACCTATAGAGGCCTCTTCCTCACCACAAAATGAGTGTCAGGGAAAGCTTCCCAGAAGCTTCATTCGTTGAGGTCATAGAGTTGAACCTCTAGTAAACCAGGGTTGAGATACAGGAGTACTCAGGCAGGAAAATAGCATCTTGAAGGGCTATGTGACCAGGACATAGGACATTCGAAACAAAAAATGCCTATGGGATGGGGCAAAAGGAGTGAAGGCATTCAGGCAAAAGACATCAGAAGAAGAGCGTGAGAGCAATACAGGAAGTGATGCGTAGTCTTCAATATGGGGAAAATCGAGAGCCGTTGGGGAGCAGGAGTGACAGCATTACATCTGCATTCCAAAGGTCATCTTGCTCACGTCACTAATGGTGGAGAGGCTCAACTCCAAACTCAGGAGGACCGCTTCATGAGTCCGGCTGGGCCTCACTGCGATGTCTGTCAATAACCGATGCTGGAAGAAAGAATGGAGCAAAGAACTCTCCTCCGTAGTAGAATGGCGTGCGGAGTAGGCGGTATGGAGAAAAAATATAGAGGTTCGAAGGCATAAAAGTGGAAGTAGCCTATGAGTCAACAGTCCGACTCCCAGGCACAGATCACCCGGTATAAGTGAGCAGATCGATGCCCGATTTGACACATCTGTCTCTCTGTGCGTCTTGTGTACTGTCTTGCATCGTGTGTCTCAGGCGAGGTGGGGCGGGCCGAGGCTCTGGCTCAGTGGGGTGCGCTGGACACTGAGCATGAGAGCCCAGGTGGAGCAGGCTGCGGTCGTGGGTGTCCTGGGCCCGGAGATCTCACCCGGGCTCTTGGAGGGGCTCTCGCCAGGCAGCGGAGCAACCGCGCGGTCTGCAGCGGAGTGAGGCCCAGCCACCAGCTCCTTGGCGGGAGGGCCAGGAACTGCGAGGGCATCCGAAATCTCGGAGGCAGCGTGAGGGCTAAGGACCTCTTTCTGCCTGACAAAAAGCCACCGAGCGCAAGTTCCCCAGTCTCCATCAGAATGCCGGGCGGCCGCTGTGGCTTCCGAGATCAGGCGAGATGCGCGGGCGCCCTTCGAGCTGTCTGGCCCTGAGGCGGTGGCCCGGTTGGCTCGGGCGCGCCTAAGAGCCTTGCGGCCATGCTCGCCTGCGCTCTGCCCTGCCGGAGTGGAGACCATGGGCGCACCTCTCGTCATCGAGGCATGCTGTGCCACGCCGGCGCGACCCGCGAGCGGACTCCGGCCTGCTGGCGCCGGCCGCCACCGCGAACGTAACACCAGACCAGCAGCAAAGCGCTGGCGGGCCGGGGGCGAGGGCTTCCAGGACGTTGGCGGGAAGCGTGCGTCGTGCGTGCGCGCCGGGGCCTGGGAGCTGGGCTGGCGAAAGTCTCTTGAAGGTCAACGCCCTCCCACCGCGGCCACTGCAGGCGGCCGGCTGGCCAAGGCGAGGAGCTCCCCCGATCGGTGTCGTGCTCCAGGCCGACAGCGGCCGAGTGTCGGTCTTGGCGCCGCCCGCCCTCCCAACGCTGGCCAGGGCCTCCTGAACCTCCTGCCGGGACGCGTAAACGCAGCAAAGCGCCAGCGCCCAACGCGGCGCCTGTCCGGTGCCCAAACCACAGAAGCCAGGAGGCGGCGAGTCGGGCGGGCGCCTCAGCCCTCCCCTTCGCGCCTGCGGGGCCCCCCCTTTGCCCCACGCGTGGCCCTCGACCTTCCTGAGAGAGCGGCGAGCACAGCAAGGCACACAGACAGACACGAACCTACGCCGCGCACCCCGCCAAAGAGACAGCCCAGCTACACGCCAGCTCCTCAGCTGGAGCCAGAGCCTAGGGAGAAGGCGGGGCCAGGCAAACAGACGGCGGCTGGCACATCAGAGAATACAGAAACAGAAAATACATGAAGAATTCGGGAACAGACTCCAAGGCAGCAGAGAATGCACACACACACACACACACACACACCTTGGTGTGGTCTTTGGCTCTGTGTTGTGAATTTGCTGGAGTTGAGCTACTTTAGCTAACCCTGGGCTGCGGCCCATCAGGCTCCCTCTGCCATAGCATTTTCCCAGGCGAGATACTGAGGTGGAGTTGCCATTTACCCTTCTCAGCGAGATACTTCGACAAGATCATTGTCTCCCTTGCCTTGTGGTGCCTTGCCATCTGAACCAGAGACATTACTAATTCCTAGGCAAATGTAAGAATAAATACCGTGTTCTGCCTAAATGGAAAAGATGATTTCCAAAAACAGAAGCTGTCCTTTGTTGGTATCTTACCCCAGATCTTTGTGTAGTTTTAGATTGATTTTGCACTGTTAAGACCTAACTGGGCAAGGCAAGAGAGAAACCCCAGAATGAAAAGCAATTGTGGTTTTGAGAAAGCGTGTGCAGGTGAGCTCTCTTCCTTTTTGAGGAGATGGTTAAGCGCAAAAATCTTGATTCAACACATGACTTTTGTGCGCTAACGATCTCCATGACCAAAACCCTAAAGCGTCAGGAAAGAAAGGAGTAGAGGCAGACACAAAGGCAACCTTTCCCTTGGTACCGCCATAACCAGCTGTGAATTCCACTTCATCTCAGGACTGTCATCTGACTATCTGGTTTATCAATTCTTGTTTAGGACCGTTTCTCGTCCTAAGGCTGTCCTTGGGTGGGGTGGGTGGTGTGTGTGTGGGAGGGGCCCTTCTTTCCATTCATGAGACCAGTGGACAATCCAGGCCCTGCCCACTGCATTAGTATTACCTAACAACCGTATCAGCAGTAATACCCGATGAACAATGTGTATTCCTGGAATCCCTCCGGGGGGGGTACTATTTTTGTGCTGGTGGTCTGGAACCCCGAGCCTGGAAGCTTTCGGGTGATTAAAATAAAAAGTCTGAGGGATGGGAAAATCTTCACATTTCTGGAAGCCACACCCCCTCCCGGGAAGGGAAACCCAAAAATTCCAAAAAGGTCAGGGTTAAATATTGGACTCAACGTTGGAAAATTTTCCACCTTTGTAAAAGTCAACGTCTTTCTTTGAAAAAGAAATGGGGGCCTACAAAAAATTCACATGCTTCTAGGAAAAATTTGAAAAGCCCCAACCCTTAAAAAAATCTGTTCGAGTTCCTTGAAAGCAAGACCCTCTTTTTGGATTTTGTCTTCATGCCTTAGGTTTCCTTCCGGAAAAATTTTTTGCCCATCAACCCCGGAAAGGGAAAATTTTAAAAAGGAAATATACAAAAAAGGGTCAAAAATGCGAGCCAAAATGAAAATGGGGCTTCAAAAAACTTTTTTGTCCCTTTCCCCCTAAGTAAATACTGAGCCCCCGATGAGCTGGAAAACCCTGTAAAAGTTTCAGGGAATGGGGGGAGAAAGAAGAAAAACAATTCCTGCTTTTACTAGGCGGGTCTAATTGTACATCAAACAGATCCTTTGAGGCCTATGGGGGGCCTCTTCCCTCACAAAACCTGGGTTTTCAGGAAGGCTTTCAGAGGGACCATTCGTTGGGGTCCTGGGGTTGAACCCCGGGTAAAAAGGGTTGAGATGGGAAGAATTTCAGGCAGGAAAAGGAAATTTTGGGAAAGGGTATGTGACCAGGAAACTTTGGACATTCAAAAAGGGAAAAAAAAGCCCCATGGGGTGGAAGCCAAGGGGGTGCAAAAAGGGCATTCCAGGCAAAAAACATCAGGAAAAAAAGCTTTAAAAGGGGAAGCCTGAAGGGAAATTTGGTTTTTCAATTTTGCGGGGGAAACTGAGCCGTTGGAGCAGGAGGTGGCGGGATTTTCATCTGCCCTTTTTCCAAAAAGGGCATCTTGCTCCCCGTCCAATGGGTTTGGGGGAAAAACCCCCAAACCCCCAAAGGGGGAAACCCCCCAGGTCGGCGGCCTCCCTGCGATGTCTTCCAGTTAAAGTCTGGGAAGATGGGGCAAAGGAACCCCTCTTCCCGGTGGTAAGGAAAAAGGGGGGGGTAGGCCGGGTTTTGGGAAAAAAAATTTGGGGGTTCCCAAAAGGGAAATAAAGTGGAAGTAGCCTATGGGCCCGCAATTTCCCACCCCCCAGGCATAGATCCCCCGGGTAAAGTAACCAAAATAGATGCCCGTTTGGGCACATCTATCTGTCCCTCTTGGACTTATCTTGCTTGGGTAACCCCGAGGGAGGGGTGGGGCGGGGCGGGGGCTGGCGGGGGGTCCCAACCCCCAACCCTGGGGGAAGGGCCCAAAGGGCCCCCGGGGGAAAACGGGGCTGCCCGTGGGGGTGTCCTAAGGGGAATCCCCAATCTTTGGGGGGCTCCGGGGCCCGGGGAGCAACCCCGGTCTGGCGGGAGTGGGGCCCCCAAACCCCCCTTTTTAGCGGCCCCGGGGGGGCTGGGGCCCGCAAAAGGGATCCAAAAAATGGGGGCGGCCGGGGCCAGGACCTCTTCTGCTAGGCAAAAACCTCGGGGGCCCGGGGGTTGGTGGTTCCCCCAAAAGATACTAACAGGCCGGGCCCCGAACCCGAGAATCAGGGGGGAGATCGGGGGCCCTTTTAGGTGTCTGACCTGAGGCCGGGGAAAAAGGGTTGTTTGGGGGGCCTAAAACCGGCCCGCCTCCCCCTTCCCCTCTGCCCCGCAGGCCGGGGAACGGGGGCCCCCCCTCTCGCCAAGGGGATCGCGCCCCCAAACCCCCCGACCGGGGGCCCGGGCTCCGGGCCCGCCGGGGCCCGGCCGCCCACCCCCAAAACCGGCCAAAACCCCGACCGGGAAAAACCCGGGGGGCGAAGGGCCCGGGGGGGTTCGGGCCCCCTTTACCCGGGGGGTGCGTGCGTCTTGGGCTTTTGGGGGAAAAGGGCCCCGGGGGCTGGGTGAAATCCGGGGGGTCTCAAACGCCCCCCCACCCCGCCGGGCCCCGGGCCGGCCCCCGGGTGCGGGCCCGGGGCCCCCCGGTCCCATTCGCTCTCGGCCCGCGGCCCCGGGGGTGCCGGGGCCCGCCCGCCTTTCCCCCCGCGGCCCAGGGCCTCTGAACCTCCTGCGGGCCTGGGGGCCCCCCGAAACAGGGGCCCAACCCCGGCCCTGTCCGGGGCCCCAAAACCCCAAAGCCAGGGGCGGGTGGGGGGGGCGCCTCAAACCCCCCCGGGGCCCCACGGGGCCCCCCTTTTTCCCCGAACCCTCGGCCTTCCCGGGGGGGGCAGGCCAAAGGGCCCAAACCGGCACACAGACAGACACACAGACACTCCGCCGCCTTTTTGCCAAAAAACAGCTGGCCTGCCAAGCTCCTCAGCCCGGGCCAGGGGGCCCGGGGGGGCCGGGGGCCCGGCGGCGGGCCGGGGGGCTGGCTGTCAGGGGAAACGAAGGGAGAAATAAGAAAATTCAGAAACCAAAATCAAGGGGGAAGAAAAAAACCCCCACACACACACACACACATTAGTGGTCTTTGGTCTTTTTGTTCGTGTTGCTGGGTTTTGGGGGAACTTTTACAACCCGGATTTACGGCCCCTCAGGCTCCTTTTGTCCCTGGCATTTCCCAAAGGGGGATACTGGGGGTGGGTTGCCATTTCCTTCTCCCGGGGGGATCTTCCCCCGGGGGGATCAAACCCCAGTCTCCCGGCGGGGGATGCCTTCCATCTAACCCGGGTTTCTAAATTTCCCAAAGGCCCAAAACCCCAAAAATAGAGCTCGTTTCTACTAAATGGAAAAAGATTTCCCAAAAAAAAAGCTGTCCCCTTTTTTTGGGATCTTTGAATCTTTTTTTTAGTTTTTGTTTTAATTTTTTTCTTTTAAGGCTAACTAGACAAGGCAAGAAGAAAAAACCCCCGGGTTTAAAAAAAAAATTGGGTTTTGAAAGAAACATGTCCCGATAAAAAACTTTTCCCTTTTGAGAGATGGTTAAATACAAAATCTTGATTCAACACATATGACCGTGCCTTTTTTAAATCTCCCTGAAAAAAACCTAAAGGGCAGGAAGAAAAAGGGGGGAAGGGGCAGACACAAAAAACCCTTTTTCCCCCTTTGGGGCCATCCAAAACCCCTGCTTGGTTCCTTTCTCCAAGGGCCCATCATCTGGGCTTTCTGGTTTGTCTTTATTCTTGTTTGAGGGGCCCTTTTTTGCGTCCCCAAGGCTGTCAACAGTGAAAGGGGGGGTGGGGTGTGTGTGGGAGGGGAGGGGCCCTTCTTTTATTCCATGAGACCCAGTGGAAACCCGGCCCCGCCCCCTGCTTTAGTGTGCAACAACAATATCAGGTAATGCCCGGGGAACAATACGTGTTCCCAAATCCCTCCGGTTTGGGTCCCGGCTGTGTGTGCTGGTGGGCTGGAACCTGAAACCCGGAAACTTTCTGGATGATTGCAAATAAAACAAAATCTGAGGCGTGGAAAAATCTTACATTTCTGCAAACCCCACACCCCCAGAAGGGAACCCCAAAACTTTTTCCTGAAATGGTCAAATATAAATATTGGACTCAAGTTGGGAAAATCTCACCTTTGCTATGGAAAATCAAAGGGTCTTTCTTTGAAAAAAAAAATGGGGCCTACTAACTTCACATGCTTCTAAACATTTAAAACCCCAACTTTTGAAATCTTATCCCTTCCTTTAACAAGACCCCCTATGTATGGATATGTCTTCATCCTTAGATTTTGCCCCCGAAATTTGTTACCCATCCCAGGAAGGGAAAAAAAGGGAATTTAAAAAAAAATACCAAAAAATCAAAAGTGCGACAAATACCCCCTTGGGGGTTCCAAGGGTTTCTGTCTTTTCCCACTAAGTAAATCCCCGAGCACCTACGTTTCTGGAGGCCCTGTAAGTTTCAAAAAGGGAATAGAAGGGGGGGAAAAAGAAAACAGAGTTCCTGCTTTCCCTTTTAGGGGACTCTAATTTATACATCCAAGGGAGATCCTTTTAGAACCTATGGGGGCCTCTTCCCCCACCCCCAAAACCCCGGGTGTCAAGGGGGAAAAACTTTCCAGAAAAAAACCCTTTCGTTTTGGGAAACCTGGGGTTTAACCTAGGAAACCAGGGTTAGATGCGGGGAAAGAAAATTTTAGGCAGGGAAAAAAAAGCATCTTGGGGAAAGGGTATGTGACCCCGGGGGAAACTGGGGCATTCAAAAAGGGAAAAAAGCCCTTGGGGTGGAAGCCAAAAAAAAAATGCAGAGGGCATTCCAAAGGGAAAAAAAC
This sequence comes from Bos mutus, assembly GCF_027580195.1. Lineage (NCBI taxonomy): Eukaryota > Metazoa > Chordata > Mammalia > Artiodactyla > Bovidae > Bos > Bos mutus. The sequence goes on from NW_027218703.1 coordinate 14,329, forward strand.
TTTAGAAGGGGAAAAACATTGAGGGCAAGGGCCCGAAGGGAAAGTGGTATTTTTCAATTTTGCTGGGGAAAAAACGAGAGCCCTTGGGCAAGGGGGGTGACAACATTGCATCTGCATTTTCCAAAGGGCATCTTGCTCCGTCACTAATGATTGGGGGGCTCAACTCCAAAAACCCGGAGGACCACTTCCCTGAGTCGGCTGGGCCTCCCCCTTTGATGTCTGTCAAACCCCATGTGGAAGATTTGGGGCAAAGGGGGCTCTCCTCCCGGTGAGTTTGGGAAAGGGGTGGAAATGGGGTATGGAAAAAAAAGGAGGGGGTTCCCCGGGAAATAAAAATGGAAATAGCCTTGGGGGCCCGCAGTCCGACTCCCAGGCCCGGAAACCCCCACCCGGGATAAATGAACAAAATTTGATCCCGTTTGGGGACATCTATCTGTCTTTGTTTGTTTTTGCCGCATCTTGCCCCTCGCCTAGGCAGGGTGGGGGGCGGGGGGGGGGCTCTGGCTGGGTTTTTCCCAAAACCCCGGGGTTACAAAGGGAAGCAAAGCCCCCGGGGGAGAAAAAGGGGCTGCGGTCCCCCGGGTGTCCTGGGAAACAAAATCACCCAATCGGAGGGGGTCGCGGGGACGGGGGCAACAGGTCTGCAGCGGGTCGGGGCCCGGCCACCCCCTCCCCTGGCCGGGGGGGGGCTGGGCCCGCGGGGATCAAAAATCGGGGGCCGGCCCCGGGGGAAAAGGGGGCCCCCTTCTGCTAGGCAAAAAACCTGACACCGGGGATTTGGGTGGTCTCCCCATCAGATACCAACCAGGCCCCGGCCCCGCGCTTCCCAGAAACAGGCGGATCGAGCGCCTTCCGGCTGTCCGGCCTGAGGCGGGGGGCCCGGTTGGGTCGGGGGGCCCCCAAAACCTTTCGGCCCCCCCCCCCCCTCTGCCCTGCAGGGGGGCCGCCGGGCGCCCTCGTCCGGGGGCATGGCCCCCCGGCCGCCCGACCGGGGACCCGGGCTCCAGCCTGGCCCCCCGCGGCCGCCCCCGGGAAAACCCGGCCCCGCACCAGGGCCAGCAAGCCTGGCGGGCCGAAACCCAGCTGGGGCCCAAACCGGGGGCGTGGTGGTGCGTGCGCCGGGGGGAAAGGGGTGGGGGCCAAAAAAATGCGGAAGGTTTGCGCCCTCCCACCAGCAAACCCCTCCGGGCCCCGCGCCTTAAACAGGCCTCCCCCTCCCTTTGCTGCTCCGGCCCAGCGGCCCCCCGGTGTCGGTCTTCGGCGCCCCCCAGCC
>NW_027218704.1:0-16744 GCF_027580195.1 Bos mutus
GATCAGTGCATGATCAGCTACGTGATCAGTGCATGATCAGTCTCGAGATCAGTGCATGATCAGTCACGTGATAAGTGCATGTTCAGGCACGTGATCAGTTCATGATGAGGCACGTGATCAGTGTATGATCAGCCACGTGATCATCGTATGATCAGCCACGTGATCAGTGCATGATAGCTACGTGACCAGTGCATGATCAGTCACGAGATCAGTGCATGATCAGCCATGTGATCAGTGTATGATCAGCCACGTGATCAGTGCATGATAAGCCACGTGATCAGTGCATGATCAGTCACGTGATCAGTGCATGATCAGCCACGTGATCAGTGCATGATCAGCCACGTGATCAGTGCATGATCAGCCACGTGATCAGTGCATGATCAGTCACGTGATCAGTGCATGATCAGCCACGTGATCAGTGCATGATCAGCCACGTGATCAGTGCATGATCAGCCACGTGATCAGTGCATGATCAGCCACGTGATCAGTGCATGATCAGCCACGTGATCAGTGCATGATCAGCCACGTGATCAGTGCATGATCAGCCCGCGTGATCAGTGCATGATCAGCCACGTGATCAGTGCATGATCAGCGTGACGTGTGAGTCAGTGTCAGTCGTGATCATGATCAGCCGTGATCAGTGCATGATCAGCCACGTGATCAGTGCATGATCAGCCACGTGATCAGTGCATGATCAGTCACGTGATCAGTGTATGATCAGCCCGCGTGATCAGTGATCAGTGCATGATCAGCCACGTGATCAGTGCATGATCAGCCACGTGATCAGTGCATGATCAGTCCACGTGATCAGTGCACGTGCCACGTGATCAGTGCATGATCAGCCACGTGATCAGTGCATGATCAGCCACGTGATCAGTGCATGATCAGCCACGTGATCAGTGCATGATCAGCCACGTGATCAGTGCATGATCAGCCACGTGATCAGTGCATGATCAGCCACGTGATCAGTGCATGATCAGCCACGTGATCAGTGCATGATCAGCCACGTGATCAGTGCATGATCAGGCACGTGATCAGTGCATGATCAGTCACGTGATCAGTGCATGATCAGCCACGTGATCAGTGCATGATCAGCCACGTGATCAGTGCATGATCAGCCACGTGATCAGTGCATGATCAGTCACGTGATCAGTGCATGATCAGCCACGTGATCAGTGCATGATCAGTCACGTGATCAGTGCATGATCAGTCACGTGATCAGTGCATGATCAGTCACGTGATCAGTGCATGATAGCCACGTGATCAGTGCATGATCAGTCACGTGATCAGTGCATGATCAGTCACGTGATCAGTGCATGATCAGCCACGTGATCAGTGCATGATCAGCCACGTGATCAGTGCATGATCAGCCGTGTGATCAGTGCATGATCAGCCACGTGATCAGTGCATGATCAGTCACGTGATCAGTGCATGATCAGCCACGTGATCAGTGTGCATGATCAGCCACGTGATCAGTGCATGATCAGCCACGTGATCAGTGCATGATCAGCCACGTGATCAGTGCATGATCAGCCACGTGATCAGTGCATGATCAGTCACGTGATCAGTGCATGATCAGCCACGTGATCAGTGCATGATCAGCCACGTGATCAGTGCATGATCAGCCACGTGATCAGTGCATGATCAGTCACGTGATCAGTGCATGATCAGCCACGTGATCAGTGCATGATCAGCCACGTGATCAGTGCATGATGATCAGTCACGTGATCAGTGCATGCATGATCGTGATCAGTGCATGATCAGCCACGTGATCAGTGCATGATCAGCCACGTGATCAGTGCATGATCAGCCACGTGATCAGTGCATGATCAGCCACGTGATCAGTGCATGATCAGCCACGTGATCAGTGCATGATCAGCCACGTGATCAGTGCATGATCAGTCACGTGATCAGTGCATGATCAGCCACGTGATCAGTGCATGATCAGTCACGTGATCAGCATGATCAGCGTGATCAGTGCATGATCAGCCACGTGATCAGTGCATGATCAGTCACGTGATCAGTGCATGATCAGCCACGTGATCAGTGCATGATCAGCCACGTGATCAGTGCATGATCATCAGCACGTGATCAGTGCATGATCAGTCACGTGATCAGTGCATGATCAGCCACGTGATCAGTGAATGATCAGCCACGTGATCAGTGCATGATCAGACACGTGATCAGTGCATGATCAGTCACGTGATCAGTGCATGATCAGCCACGTGATCAGTGCATGATCAGTCACGTGATCAGTGCATGATCAGCCACGTGATCAGTGCATGATCAGTCCGCGTGATCAGTGCATGATCAGATCCGTGATCAGTCAGTCAGCATGATCAGTGCATGATCAGCCACGTGATCAGTGCATGATCAGCCACGTGATCAGTGCATGATCAGTCACGTGATCAGTGTATGATCAGCCACGTGATCAGTGCAAGAACAGCCACGTGATCAGTGTATGATCAGCCACGTGATTAGTGCATGATCCGCAACGTGGTTAGTGCATGATCAGTCACGTGATCAGTGCATGATCAGCCACTGGATCAGTGCATGATCAGCCATGTGATCAGTGCATGATAGCCAAGTGATCAGTGCATGATCAGCCACGTGATCAGTGCATGATCAGCCACGTGATCAGTGCATGATCAGCCACGTGATCAGTGCATGATCAGTCACGTGATCAGTGCATGATCAGCCACGTGATCAGTGCATGATCAGCCACGTGATCAGTGCATGATCAGCCACGTGATCAGTGCATGATCAGCCACGTGATCAGTGCATGATCAGCCACGTGATCAGTGCATGATCAGCCACGTGATCAGTGCATGATCAGTCACGTGATCAGTGTATGATCAGCACGTGATCAGTGCATGATCAGCCACGTGATCAGTGCATGATCAGCCACGTGATCAGTGCATGATCAGCCACGTGATCAGTGCATGATCAGCCACGTGATCAGTGCATGATCAGTCACGTGATCAGTGCATGATCAGTCACGTGATCAGTGCATGATCAGCCACGTGATCAGTGCATGATCAGTCACGTGATCAGTGCATGATCAGCCACGTGATCAGTGCATGATCAGCCACGTGATCAGTGCATGATCAGCCACGTGATCAGTGCATGATCAGTCACGTGATCAGTGCATGATCAGAGCCACGTGATCAGTGCATGATCAGCCACGTGATCAGTGCATGATCAGTCACGTGATCAGTGCATGATCAGCCACGTGATCAGTGCATGATCAGCCACGTGATCAGTGCATGATCAGTGCGTGATCAGTGCATGATCAGCCACGTGATCAGTGCATGATCAGCCACGTGATCAGTGCACGTGATCAGTGCATGATCAGTCGTGATCAGTGCATGATCAGCCCCACGTGATCAGTGCATGATCAGCCACGTGATCAGTGCATGATCAGCCACGTGATCAGTGCATGATCAGTCACGTGATCAGTGCATGATCAGTCACGTGATCAGTGCATGATCAGCCACGTGATCAGTGCATGATCAGATCACGTGATCAGTGCATGATCAGTCACGTGATCAGTGTGCATGATCAGCCACGTGATCAGTGCATGATCAGCCACGTGATCAGTGCATGATCAGCCACGTGATCAGTGCATGATCAGCCACGTGATCAGTGCATGATCAGTCACGTGATCAGTGCATGATCAGTCACGTGATCAGTGCATGATCAGCCACGCGTGATCAGTGCATGATCAGTCACGTGATCAGTGCATGATCAGCCACGTGATCAGTGCATGATCAGCCACGTGATCAGTGCATGATCAGTGTGATCAGATCATGATCAGTCACGTGATCAGTGCATGATCAGTCACGTGATCAGTGCATGATCAGCCACGTGATCAGTGCATGATCAGTCACGTGATCAGTGCATGATCAGTCACGTGATCAGTGCATGATCAGCCACGTGATCAGTGCATGATCAGTCACGTGATCAGTGCATGATCAGCCACGTGATCAGTGCATGATCAGCCACGTGATCAGTGCATGATCAGTCACGTGATCAGTGCATGATCAGCCACGTGATCAGTGCATGATCAGTCGTGATCAGTGCATGATCAGCCACGTGATCAGTGCATGATCAGCACGTGATCAGTGCATGATCAGCCACGTGATCAGTGTGCATGATCAGTCACGTGATCAGTGCATGATCAGTCACGTGATCAGTGCATGATCAGCCACGTGATCAGTGCATGATCAGCCACGTGATCAGTGCATGATCAGTCACGTGATCAGTGCATGATCAGCCACGTGATCAGTGCATGATCAGTCACGTGATCAGTGCATGATCAGCCACGTGATCAGTGCATGATCAGCCACGTGATCAGTGCATGATCAGCCACGTGATCAGTGCATGTCAGTCACGCGTGATCAGTGATCAGCCACGTGATCAGTGCATGATCAGCCACGTGATCAGTGCATGATCAGCACGTGATCAGTGCATGATCAGCCACGTGATCAGTGCATGATCAGCCACGTGATCAGTGCATGATCAGCCACGTGATCAGTGCATGATCAGTCACGTGATCAGTGCATGATCAGCCACGTGATCAGTGCATGATCAGCCACGTGATCAGTGCATGATCAGCCACGTGATCAGTGCATGATCAGCCACGTGATCAGTGCATGATCAGCCACGTGATCATCATGATCAGCATGATCAGTCACGTGATCAGTGCATGATCAGTGCACGTGATCAGTGCATGATCAGCCACGTGATCAGTGCATGATCAGCCACGTGATCAGTGCATGATCAGCCACGTGATCAGTGCATGATCAGCCACGTGATCAGTGCATGATCAGCCACGTGATCAGTGCATGATCAGTCACGTGATCAGTGCATGATCAGTCACGTGATCAGTGCATGATCAGCCACGTGATCAGTGCATGATCAGTCACGTGATCAGTGCATGATCAGCCACGTGATCAGTGCATGATCAGCCACGCGTGATCAGTGCATGATCATCGCGTGATCAGTGCATGATCAGTCACGTGATCAGTGCATGATCAGCCACGTGATCAGTGCATGATCAGCCACGTGATCAGTGCATGATCAGCCACGTGATCAGTGTGCATGATCAGCCACGTGATCAGTGCATGATCAGCCACGTGATCAGTGCATGATCAGCCACGTGATCAGTGCATGATCAGCCACGTGATCAGTGCATGATCAGCCACGTGATCAGTGCATGATCAGCCACGTGATCAGTGCATGATCAGCCACGTGATCAGTGCATGATCAGCCACGTGATCAGTGCATGATCAGCCACGTGATCAGTGCATGATCAGCCACGTGATCAGTGCATGATCAGTCACGTGATCAGTGCATGATCAGCCACGTGATCAGTGCATGATCAGCCACGTGATCAGTGCATGATCAGCCACGTGATCAGTGCATGATCAGTCACGTGATCAGTGCATGATCAGTCACGTGATCAGTGCATGATCAGCCACGTGATCAGTGCATGATCAGTCACGTGATCAGTGCATGATCAGCACGTGATCAGTGCATGATCAGCCACGTGATCAGTGCATGATCAGCCACGTGATCAGTGCATGATCAGTCACGTGATCAGTGCATGATCAGTCACGTGATCAGTGCATGATCAGCCACGTGATCAGTGCATGATCAGCCACGTGATCAGTGCATGATCAGCCACGTGATCAGTGCATGATCAGCCACGTGATCAGTGCATGATCAGCCATCGTGATCAGTGATCAGTGCATGATCAGCCACGTGATCAGTGCATGATCAGCCACGTGATCAGTGCATGATCAGCCACGTGATCAGTGCATGATCAGTCACGTGATCAGTGCATGATCAGCCACGTGATCAGTGCATGATCAGCCACGTGATCAGTGCATGATCAGTCACGTGATCAGTGCATGATCAGCCACGTGATCAGTGCATGATCAGCCACGTGATCAGTGCATGATCAGCCACGTGATCAGTGCATGATGAGTCACGTGATCAGTGCATGATCAGCCACGTGATCAGTGCATGATCAGCCACGTGATCAGTGCATGATTCAGCCACGCGTGATCAGTGCATGATCAGTGATCAGTGCATGATCAGCCACGTGATCAGTGCATGATCAGCCACGTGATCAGTGCATGATCAGCCACGTGATCAGTGCATGATCAGCCACGTGATCAGTGCATGATCAGCCACGTGATCAGTGCATGATCAGCCACGTGATCAGTGCATGATCAGCCACGTAATCAGTGCATGATCAGGCACGTGATCAGTCCACGATAAGCCATGTAATCAGTGCATGATCATCCACGTTATCAGTGTATGGTCAGCCACGTGATCAGTGCATGATCAGGCACGTGATCAGTGCATGATCAGTCACGTGATCAGTGCATGATCAGTCACGTGATCAGTGCATGATCAGCCACGTGATCAGTGCATGATCAGTCACGTGATCAGTGCATGATCAGTCACGTGATAAGTGCATGATCAGGCACGTGATCAGTGCATGATCAGCCACGTGATCAGTGCATGATCAGTCACGTGATCAGTGCATGATCAGCCACGTGATCAGTGCATGATCAGTCACGTGATCAGTGCATGATCAGTCACGTGATCAGTGCATGATCAGCCACGTGATCAGTGCATGATCAGCCACGTGATCAGTGCATGATCAGTCGTGATCAGTGCATGATCAGCCACGTGTGATCAGTGCATGATCAGCCGCGTGATCAGTGCATGATCAGCCACGTGATCAGTGCATGATCAGCCACGTGATCAGTGCATGATCAGTCACGTGATCAGTGCATGATCAGTCACGTGATCAGTGCATGATAAGCCACGTAATCAGTGCATGATCAGTCACGTGATCACTGTGTGATCAGCCACGTGATCAGTGCATGATCAGCCACGTGATCAGTGCATGATCAGTCACGTGATCAGTGCATGATCAGCCACGTGATCAGTGCATGATCAGCCACGTGATCAGTGCATGATCAGTCACGTGATCAGTGCATGATCAGCCACGTGATCAGTGCATGATCAGGCACATGATCAGTGCATGATCAGTCAAGTGATCAGTGAATGATCAGCTCCGTGATCAGCGCATGATCAGGCACGTGATCAGTGCATGTCAGGCACGTGAAGAGTCCATGATCAGTCACGTGATCAGTGCATGATCAGCCACATGATCAGTGCATGATCAGCCACGTGGTCAGTGTATGATCAACCACGTGATCAGTGAATGTGCAGTCACGTGATCAGTGCATGATCAGTCAAATGATCAGTGTATGATCAACCACGCGATCAGTGAATGTGCAGTCACATGATCAGTGATCAGTCCATCAGTGCGCGATCAGTCACGCGATCAGTGTATGATCTGCCACATGATCAGTGTGATCAGTCAATGCGAACAGTGCATGATCAGTCCAATGATCAGTGCATGATCAGCCACGAACAGTGTATGATCAGCCACATGATCCAGTGCATGATCAGCCAGTGGCGATCATCCATGTGCATGAGCAGTCACGTGTTCAGTGCATGAGAGCCATGTGATCAGTGCATGGGAAGTCACGTGATCAGTGTATGATCAGCCACGTGATCAGTGCATGATAGCCACCTGATCAGTGCATGATAAGCAACGTGATCAGTGTATGATCAGCCATGTGATCAGTGTATGATCAGACACGTGATCAGTGTACGATTAGACACGTAATCAGTGTATGATCAGCTTCGTGATCAGTGCCTGATCAGCCACGTAATCAGTGCATGATAGCTACCTGATCAGTGCATGATAAGCAACGTGATTAGTGCATGATCAGCCACGTGATCAGTGCATGATCTGTCACGTGATCAGTATATGATCAGCCACGTGATCAGGGCATGATAGCCACGTGATCAGTGCATGATGAGGCACGTGATCAGTGCATGTTCAGCGACATATCAGTGTATGATCAACCACGTGATCAGTGCATGATCCGCAACGTGATTAGTGCATGATCAGCCACGTGGTCAGTGTATGATCAACCACGTGATCAGTGAATGTGCAGTCACGTGATCAGTGCATGATCAGTCAAATGATCAGTGCGTGATCAGTCACGTGATCAGTGTATGATCATCCACATAATCAGTGCATGAGCAGTCACGTGTTCAGTGCATGAGAGCCATGTAATCAGTGCATGGGAAGTCACGTGATCAGTGTATGATCATCCACATAATCAGTGAATGTGCAGTCACGTGATCAGTGCATGATCAGTCAAATGATCAGTGCGTGATCAGTCACGTGAACAGTGTTATGATCATCCACATAATCAGTGCATGAGCAGTCACGTGTTCAGTGCATGAGAGCCATGTGATCAGTGCATGGGAAGTCACGTGATCAGTGTATGATCAGCCACGTGATCAGTGCATGATAGCCACCTGATCAGTGCATGATAAGCAACGTGATCAGTGTATGATCAGCCATGTGATCAGTGTATGATCAGACACGTGATCAGTGTACGATTAGACACGTGATCAGTGTATGATCAGGCACGGATCAGTGCCTGCAGAGTCAGGTGATCAGGGCCTGCTGATCGCGTGATTCCCTGCCAGCTCATCCGCTTGAAAATTGCCAGCTGAGCTGCGTGATTCCTGCCTGGTCACCTGCTTGATTGTGCCAGTTGAGCAGCATGATTCGTCCGTGCTGAGCTCCATTTGCGTGCCTGCTGATTGCGTGGTTCGTGTCTGCTCAGCTCTTTGAGTATTGCCTCCTGAGGTCCCTGTTCGGCCGCCACCTGCCGGGACCAGCCCGTGCTGAACCAGGGGTATTGAAGGAGAGATGACCTAGGCGACTGTTTATATGCCAATCAGAGATGTCAAGAATAATAGTATGAGAATAGCTCAGTAGGAAAATCTGTGGAGAAAAGAGACTGAGTAGCTTGGTTTTGCTGGGAGACCAATCAAACTTCAAGACAAGAAGTTTTGCACGTATTAGGCAGGCCGCAGGTGCCCTCGTGATCATAGCGGAAGGTGCCTCACCCTAGACACCTTCTCGAGTGGTGGGTCTTTAGCAGCCCAGGCATAATTAGTGGTAAAGCGTGGTGGGTTCAGCGCTCCAGATGGAGACTCAGTTGGAAGATAAAGGGAAGAATGACAAGGAACTTTATGAATTGAGCTGTAAGTTAACTCTTTGACAGAGAGCGAGATGGTGGTGGAGAGCCCCAGTGAAATCAGAGGTGAAGGCACAAAGCAAGAAAGAAGGCAGACTCTGGTTTTTTTTGGGTGGGATGCTCGAGAATATCCGGTGGATTCTGAGGCTCGATCCGCATTGCGCGGATACCGAGCATCCTTTCTGCGACTTTGCCCAGAGTGGGATTCCTCACGGCCCCGCACATGATCAGTGCATGCTCAGTCACGATATAAGTGCATGATCAGCCACGTGATCACTGGCGGCACAGTCACGTGATCAGCGCCTCTCAGTCACGTGATCACCGTATGATAAACACGTGATCAGTGAACGATCAGCCACGTGATCACTGCATGCGCAGTCAGGTGGTAAGTTCCTGATCAGGCACGTGATCAGTGCGTGCACAGTCCCATGATCAGCACCTGTCAGTCACTGATCATTGCTGAGAAACAGGTGATAAATGCATGATGAGCCATGTGATCAGTGCCTGATCAGCCACGTCATCAGGGCATACGCAGTCACGTGATCAGTGCATGCTAGCCACGTGATCAGTGCATGCGCAGTTACGTGATCTGTACTTGATCAGCCACGTCAGATCAGTGCCTGCAGAGTCACGTGATCGGGGCCTGCTGATCGGCGTGGATTCATGCCGCTCATCTGCATGACAATTGCCAGCTGAGCTGCGTGATTCCTGCCTGGTCACCTGCTTGATTATTGCCAGTTGAGCAGCATGATTCCTCACTGCTTAGCTCCATGCTTATTGCCTGCTGAATGCGTGGTTCGTGGTCTGCTCAGCTCTTTGAGTATTGCCTCCTGAGGTCCCTGTTGCGCCACCTGCGGGACCAGCCCGCGCTGGAACCAGGGTATTGAAGGAGAGATGGGCCAGGCGACTATTTATATGCTCATCAGAGATGTCAAGAAGAATAGTAAGGAGGATAGCTCAGTAGGAAAATTGTGGAGATAAGAGACTGAGTAGCTTGGTTTACGGGAGACAATCAAACTCCAAGACAAGAAGTTTGCACCACTTACGTGAGCGCAGGTGCCCCTCGAATAGCGGAAGGTGCCTCACCCCAGACACTTTCTCCAGTTGGTCTTAGCAGCCCAGGCATAATTAGCCACAGCGTGGCGGGTTCCGCTCCAGATGGAGACTCAGCAGGATGTTAAAGGGGAAGAATGACAAGGAACTTGATGAATTGAGCTGACAAGTTAACTCTTTGACAGAGAGCCGAGATGGTGGTGGGTGAGAGCCCCAGTGAAATCAGAGGTGAAGGCACAAAGCAAGAAAGTAGGCAGACTCTGGTTTTTTGGGAGATGCCGTGAGAATATCCGGTGGACTCCTGAGGCTCGATTCAGCATTTGCGTATGCTGAGCCTCCTTCCTCATGACTTGTCCAGAGTTGAATGCCTCACCCCCGGCACAAGATCAGTGCATGCTCAGTCACGATATCAGTGCATGATCAGCCACGTGATCACTGACGGCACAGTCATCGGATCAGAGGCTCTCAGTCACGTGATCACCGTATGATAAACACGTGATCGGTGAGCGACCAGCCACGGGATCACTGCATGCCCAGTCAGGTGGTCAGTTCCTGATCAGCCACGTGATCAGTGCGTGCACAGTCCCATGATCAGCCCCTGTCAGTCACACGATCACTGCCTGATAAACAGGTGATCAGTGCCCGATCAGCCACGTCATCAGTGCAAGCGCAGTCGCGTGATCAGTGCATGATAGCCACACGTGATCAGTGCTGCACAGTCCCATGATCAGCGCCTGTCAGTCACTGATCATTGCCGAGAAACACGTGATCAGTGAATGATGAGCCATGTGATCAGTGCCGATCAGCCACGTCATCAGTGCATGTGCAGTCACGCGATCAGTGCATGATAGCCAAGTGATCAGTGCATGCTCAGTCACGCTGTCTGTACTTGATCAGCCACTTGATCAGTGCATGCAGAGTCACGTGATCAGGGCATGCTGATCTGCGTGATTCCTCCCGCCTCATCTGCATGACAATTGCCAGCTGAGCTGCGTGATTCCTGTCGACTCATCGCTTGACAATTGCCGCTGAGCTGCGTGATTCCTGCCTGGTCACCTGCTTGATTACGCCAGTTGAGCAGCATGGTTCGTCACTGCTCAGCCCATGCTTATTGCCTGCTGATTGTGTGGTTCGCGGTCTGCTCAGCTCTTTGAGTATTGCTCCCGAGGTCCTGTTGGGTCTTACCTGCCGGGACCAGGCCCAGCTGAACCAGGGTATTCAAGGAGAGATGGCCTAGGCGATCATTTATATGCTCATCAGAGATGTCAAGAATAATAGTATGAGGATAGCTCAGTAGGAAAATCAGGTGGAGAAAAGAGACTGAGTAGCTTGGTTTACGCTGAGACCAATCAAACTTCAATACAAGAAGTTTGCACCACTTACGTACGACGCAGGCGCCTCTCGAATATTGGAAGGTGCCTCACCCTAGACACCTTCTCGAGTGGGTCTTAGCAGCCCAGGCATAATTAGTAAGCGTAATAGGTTCCAAGGCTCCAGATGGAGACTCAGCTGGAAGTTAAAGGAAGAATGACAAGGAAGTTTATGAATTGAGCTGTAAGTTAACCGTTGATAGATAGATTGAGATGGTGGTGGGGAGAGCCCCAGTAAATCAGAGGTGAAAGCACAAAGCAATACAGTAGGTAGACTCTGGTTTTTTGGGGGAGATGCTCGAGAATATCCGTGGACTCCTGAGGCTCTATCCCGCTTTTGCCTTGCCGAGCCCTCCTTCCTCTTGACCTTTTCCAGAGTGGAATGCCTCACCGTCTCCCGCACATGATCAGTGCATGCTCAGTCACAATATCAGTGCATGATCAGCCACGTGATCATCGACGGCATAGTCATTTGATCAGCGCCTCTCAGTCACGCGTGATCACCAATGATAAACACGTGATCAGTGAACGACCAGCCACGTGATCACTGCATGCGTAGTCAGTGGTCAGTTCCGATCAGCCACGTGATCAGTGCGCACAGTCCTATGATCAGCGCCTGACAGTCACTGATCACTGCCTGATAAACACGTGATCAGTGCCCGATCAGCCACGCCATCAGTGCATGCGCAGTCACGTGATCAGTGCATGATAGACACGTGATCAGTGCGCACAGTCCTATGATCAGCGCCTGTCAGTCACTGATCACTGCCTGATAAACAGGTGATCAGTGCCCGATCAGCCACGCCATCAGTGCTTGCGCAGTCACGTGATCAGTGCATGATAGCCACGTGATCAGTGCGTACAGTCCTGGCGATCAGCGCCTGTCAGTCACTGATCATTGCCTGAGAAACACGTCATCAGTGCATGATGAGCCTTGTGATCAGTGCCTGATCAGCCACGTCATCAGTGCATGCCCAGTCACGTGATCAGTGCATGATAGCCACGTGATCAGTGCATGCTCTGTCACGTGATCTGCTTTTTGATCAGCCACGTGATCAGTGCCTGCAGAGTCACGTGATCAGGCCTGCTGATCTGCGTGATTCCTGCCGGCTCATCTGCATGACAATTCGCCAGCTGAGCTGCGAGATTCCTGCGGATCATCCGCTTGACAATTGCCAGCTGTGCGCATGATTCCTGCCTGGTCACCTGCTTGATTATTGCCAGTTGAGCAGCATGATTCGTCACTGCTGAGCCCATGCTTATTGCCTGCTGATTGCGCGGGTTCGTGGTCTGCTCAGCTCTTGAGTATTGCCTCCTGAGGTCCCTGTTCGGGTGCCACCTGCCGGGTCCAGCCCCAGGTGAACCAGGGTATTCGAAGGAGAGATGGGCTGAGCGACTATTTATATGCTCATCAGAGATGTCAAGAATAATAGTATGAGGATAGCTCAGTAGGAAAATTCGGTGGAGAAAAGAGAATGAGTAGCTTGTTTAGGCACGGGAGACCAATCAAACTTCAAGACAAGAAGTTTGCACCACTTACGTGACGCATATACTGCCTCTAATAGCGGAAGGTGCCTCACCCTAGACACCTTCTCGAGTGGGGTCTTATCAGCCCAGGCATAATTAGTAAGCATGGTGGGTTCCGCTCTCCAGATGGAGACTCAGCTGGAAGATAAAGGGAAGAATGACAAGGAAGTTTATGAATTGAGCTGTAAGTTAACCTCGTTGACAGAGAGATTGAGATGGTGGTGGGGAGAGCCCCAGTGAAATCAGAGGTGAAGACACAAAGCAAGAAAGCAGGCAGAGTCTGGTTTTGGGTGGGGAGATGCTCGAAAATATCCAGGTGGACTCCTGAGGCTCGATCCCGCTTTGCCTATGCCGAGCCTCCTTCCTCTTGACCTTGTCCAGAGTGGAATGCCTCACGGTTCCCGGCACATGATCAGTGCAGTGCATGCTCAGTCACGATAAGTGCATGATCAGCCCGCGTGATCACTGACGCGCATAGTCACGTGATCAGCACCTCTCAGTCACGTGATCACCGTATGATAAACCCGTGATCAGTGAATGACCAGCCACGGATCACTGCCTGCGTAGTCAGGTGGTCGCCCTGATCAGCCACGTGATCAGCGCGCACAGTCCTATGATCAGTCCGTGTCAGTCACTGATCACTGCCTGATAAACAGGTGATCAGTGCCCGATCAACCACGCCATCAGTGCGCGCAGTCACGTGATCGGTGCATGATAGACACGTGATCAGTACGCACAGTCCCATGATCAGCCCCTGTCAGTCACCGATCACTGTTCGATAAACAGGTGATCAGTGCCTGATCAGCCAGGTCAACAGTGCATGGGCAGTCACGAGATCAGTGCATGATAGCCACGTGATCAGTGCGTACAGTCCCATGATCAGCGCCTGTCGGTCACTGATCATTGCCTGAGAAACACGTGATCAGTGCATGATGAGCCATGTGACGGTGCCTGATCAGCCACGTCAGCAGTGCATGCCCAGTCACGTGATCAGTGCATGATAGCCACGTGATCAGTGCATGCTCAGTCACTGATCTGTACTTGATCAGCCACGGGATCAGTGCCTGCAGAGTCACGCGTGATCAGGGCCTGCTGATCTGCCTGATTCCTGCCGGCTCATCCGCTTGACAACGCCAGCTGAGCTGCGTGATTCCCTGCCTGGTCACCTGCTTGATTATTGCCAGTTGAGCAGCATGATTCGTCACTGCTGAGCTCCATGCTTGTGCCTGCTGATTGCGTGGTTTCCTGTTTGCTCAGCTCTTGAGTATTGCCTCCCTGAGGTCCCTGTTTGGCGCCACCTGCGGGACCAGCCCCAGCTGAACCAGGGTATTCGAAGAAGGAGAGATGGCTCAGCCGACTGTTTATATGCTAATCAGAGATGTCAAGAATAATAGTATGAGGATAGTTCAGTAGGAAAATTCGGTGGAGAAAAGAGACTGAGTAGCTTGGTTTACTGGGAGACCAATCAAACTTCAAGACAAGAACTTTGCACCACGTACGAGGCCGCAGGGGGCCCTCTCGAACAGCGGAAGGTGCCTCACCCCTAGACACCTTCTCCAGTGGGTCCCAGTGTCAGGCATAATTAGTAAGTGTGGTGGGTTCGAGCTCCAGATGGAGACTCAGCCAAAGTTAAAAGGGAAGAATGACAAGGAACTTTATGAATTGGAGCTGTAAGTTAACTCTTTGACAGCTTAGATCGAAGGATGGTGGTGGGGAAGGCCCCCAGTAAATCAGAGGTGAAGGCACAAAGCAAGAAAGTAGGCAGACTCTGGTTTTTTTTGGGGGATGCTCGAGAATATCCGGTGGACTACTGAGGCTCTATCCCGCTTTTGCCTATGCCAAACCTCCTTCCTCTTGACCTTTGTCCAGAGTGGAATGCCTCACCGTCTCGGCACATGATCAGTGCCTAGACACAATCGTCAGTGCATGATCAGCCACGTGATCACTGGCGGCATAGTCGCGTGATCAGCGCCTCTCAGTCACGTGATCACCGTGCCCGATAAACATGTGATCAGTGAGCGACCAGCCACGTGATCACCGTACGCGTAGTCAGGTGGTCAGTTCCTGTTCAGCCCACGTGATCAGTCGAGCACAGTCCTATGATCATCAGCCTGACAGTCACCGATCACTGCCTGATAAACATGTGATCAGTGCCCGATCAGCCACGTCATCGGTGTGTGCGCAGTCACGGATCAGTGCATGATAGACCGTGATCAGTGCGCACATCCCCATGATCACGCCTGTCCGTCACTGATCACTGCCTGATAAACAGGTGATCAGTACCCGATCAGCCACGTCATCAGTGCTTGCGCAGTCCCACGTGATCAGTGCATGATAGCCACGGATCGTGCGCGCGCCAGTCCTACGATGAGGGCCTGTCAGTCACTGATCATTGCCCTGAGAAACACGTCATCAGGGCTTGATGAGCCCAGATCGGTGCCTGATTAGCCACGTCATCAGCGCACGCCCAGTCACGTAGTCAGTGCATGCTCAGTCATGTGATCTGTACTTGATCAGCCCCGGATCGGTGCCTGCAGAGTCACGTGATCAGGGCCTGCGATTCACGTGATTCCTGCCGGCTCATCTGCATGACAATTGCCAGCTGAGCTGCGTGATTTCCCGCGGATCATCACTTGACGGTACCAGCTGGTGCTGCATGATTCCTGCCTGGTCACCGCTTGATTGTGCCAGTTGAGCAGCATGATTGCGGCTACCGCTGAGCTCCATGCTTATTGCCTGCTGATTGCGTGGGTTGCGCGGCTGCTCAGCTCTTTGGAGTATTGCCTCCTGAGATCCCTGTTAGGCGCCACCTGCGGGACCAGCCCCAGCTGAACCATAGGTATTCAAGTAGAGATAGCCTAAGATCATTTATATGCTAATCAGAGATATCAAGAATAATAGTATGAGGATAGCTCTGTAGGAAAATTCGTGGAGAAAGAGACTGAGTAGCTTGGTTTCGTGGGAGGCCAATCAACTTCAAGACAAGAAGTTTGCACCACCGATGGGCATGGCGCCTCTCGAATAGCGGAAGGTGCTTCACCCAGACACCTTCTCCAGTGGGTCTTAGCAGCCCAGGCATAATTAGTAGCGTGGTGGGTTCCGAGCTCCCAGATGGGACTCAGCTGGAAGTTAAAGGGAAGAATGACAGGAAGTTTATGGTCGAGCTGTAAGTTAACTCTTTGACAGAGAGAGCGAGATGGTGGGGGGACAACCCCAGTGAAATCAGAAGTGAGCACAAAGCAATACAGTAGGCAGACTCTGGTTTTTTTGGGGTGATGAATATCCGGGTGAACTCCTGAGGCTCCATCGAATTTGCTTATGCCGAGCCTCCTTCGTCATGACTTTGTCCAGAGTGGAATGCCTCACGGTCTCCGGCACATGATCAGCATGCTCAGTCACGTTATAGGTGCATGATCAGCCACGTGATCACTGACCGCACAGTCACGTAATCGGCAATCCTCAGTCACGTGATCAGATGATAAACACGTGATCAGTGAACTACCAGCGTGATCACTGCATGCGCGAGTCAGATTGTCGGGTTCCTGATCAGCCACGTGATCAGTGCGTGCACAGTCCCATGATCAGCGCCTGTCAGTTACTGTTCACTGCCTGATAAACAGGTGATCAGTGTCCGATCAGCCA
>NW_027218705.1:0-11943 GCF_027580195.1 Bos mutus
GCTGATCATGCACTGATCGCGTGTGGCTGATCATACACTGATCACGTGACTGATCATGCACTGATCCGTGACTGATCATGCACTGATCACGTGGCTGATCATGCACTGATCACGTGGCTGATCATACACTGATCACGTGACTGATCATGATCATGCACTGATCACGTGGCTGATCGTGCACTGATCGTGACTGATCACTGATCACGTGGCTGATCATGCACTGATCACGTGGCTGATCATGCACTGATCACGTGGCTGATCATGCACTGATCACGTGGCTGATCATGCACTGATCACGCTGATCATGCACTGATCACGTGGCTGATCATCACTGTCTCGCTCTGATCATGCACTGATCACGTGGCTGATCATGCACTGATCTGATCACGTGGCTGATCATGCACTGATAACGTTGCTATCATACACTGATCACGTGACTGATCATGCACTGATCACGTGGCTGATCATGCACTGATCACGTGGCTGATCATGCACTGATCACGTGGCTGATCATGCACTGATCACGTGGCTGATCATGCACTGATCACGTGGCTGATCATGCACTGATCACGTGGCTGATCATGCACTGACTGATCGATCACGTCACGTGGCTGATCATGCACTGATCACGTGACTGATCATGCACTGATCACGTGCCTGATCATGCACTGATCACGTGGCTGAACATGCACTGTTCACGTGGCGGATCATGCACTGATCACGTGGCTGATCATTCACTGATCATGTGGGAGATCATGCACTGATCACGTGGCTGATCATGCACTGATGACGTGGCTGCGTGCACTGATCACGTGGCTGATCATGCACTGATCACGTGGCTGATCATGCACTGATCACGTGGCTGATCATGCACTGATCACGTGGCTCATCATTCACTGATCACGTGGCAGATCATGCACTGATCACGTGGCTGATCATGCACTGATCACGTGACTGATGATCATGCACTGATCACGTGGCTGATCATGCACTGATCACGTGGCTGATCATGCACTGATCACGTGGCTGATCATGCACTGATCACGTGGCTGATCATGCACTGATCACCTGCTGATCATGCACTGATCATCACGTGGCTGATCATGCACTGATCACGTGGCTGATCATGCACTGATCTCGTGACTGATCATGCACTGATCACGTGGCTGATCATGCACTGATCATGTGGCTGATCATGCACTGATCACGTGGCTGATCATCATACACTGATCACGTGACTGATCATGCACTGATCGTGACTGATCATGCACAGATCACGTGGCTGATCATGCCCTAATCACGTGGGTGCTTATGCACTGATAACTTGTCTTTTCATACACTGATCACGTGACTGATCATGCACTGATCACGTGGCTGATCATGCACTGATCACGTGACTGATCATGCACTGATCACGTGGCTGATCATGCACTGATCACGTGACTGATCATGCACTGATCACGTGACTGATCATGCACTGATCGTGATGATGCACTGATCATGCATCATGATCACGTGGCTGATCATGCACTGATCACGTGACTGATCATGCACTGATCACGTGGCTGATCATGCACTGATCACGTGGCTGATCATGCACACTGATCACGTGGCTGATCATGCACTGATCACGTGTGCTGATCATGCACTGATCACGGCTGATCAGGCACTGATCACGTGGCTGAACATGCACTGATCACGAAGCTGATCATTCACTTATCACGTGACTGTGAATTCACTGATCATTTGGCTGATCATGCACTGATCACGTGTCTGACCATGCACTGATCACGTGACTGATCATGCACTGATCACGTGGCTGATCATGCAATGATCACGAAGCTGATCATACACTGATCACGTGGTGGCTGATCATGCAATGATCACGAAGCTGATCATACACTGATCACGTTACTGTGCATGCACTGATGACGTCGATGATCATGCACCGATCACGTGCCTGATCATGCACTGAACCCGTGGCTGATCATGCACTGATCACGTGGCTGATCATCCACTGATCACGTGACTGATCATGCACACTGCACGTGCCTGATCATGCTGATGATCACTGTGTGACTGATCATGCACTGATCACGTGGCTGATCATGCACTGATCACGTGGCTGATCATGCACTGATCACGTGACTGATCATGCACTGATCACGTGTCTGTTCATGCACTGATCACGTGACTGATCATGCACTGATCGTGGCTGATCATGCACTGATCACGTGGCTGATCATGCACTGATCACGTGGCTGATCATGCACTGATCACGTGGCTGATCATGCACTGATCACGTGACTGATCATGCACTGATCACGTGGCTGATCATGCACTGATCACGTGGCTGATCATGCACTGATCACGTGGCTGATCATGCACTGATCACGTGACTGATCATGCACTGATCACGTGGCTGATCATGCACTGATCACGTGGCTGATCATGCACTGATCACGTGGCTGATCATGCACTGATCACGTGCTGATCATGCACTGATCACGTGGCTGATCATGCACTGATCACGTGGCTGATCATGCACTGATCACGTGGCTGATCATGCACTGATCACGTGGCTGATCATGCACTGATCACGTGGCTGATCATGCACTGATCACGTGGCTGATCATGCACTGATCACGTGGCTGATCATGCACTGATCACGTGGCTGATCATGCACTGATCACGTGGCTGATCATGCACTGATCACGTGGCTGATCATGCACTGATCACGTGGCTGATCATGCACTGATCACGTGGCTGATCATGCACTGATCACGTGACTGATCATGCACTGATCACGTGGCTGATCATGCACACTGATCACGTGGCTGATCATGCACTGATCACGTGGCTGATCATGCACTGATCACGTGGCTGATCATGCACTGATCACGTGGCTGATCATGCACTGATCCGTGGCTGATCATGCACTGATCACGTGACTGATCATGCACTGATCACGTGGCTGATCATGCACTGATCACGTGGCTGATCATGCACTGATCACGTGGCTGATCATGCACTGATCACGTGGCTGATCATGCACTGATCACGCTGGCTGATCATGCACTGACTGATCGCGTGACTGATCATGCACTGATCACGTGGCTGATCATGCACTGATCACGTGGCTGATCATGCACTGATCACGTGGCTGATCATGCACTGATCAAGTGGCTGATCATGCACTGATCACGTGGCTGATCATGCACTGATCACGTGCCTGATCATGCACTGATCACGTGGCTGATCATGCACTGATCACGTGGCTGATCATGCACTGATCACGTGACTGCGCATGCACTGATCACGTGGCTGATCATGCACTGATCACGTGGCTGATCATGCACTGATCACGTGACTGTTCATGCACTGATCACGTGGCTGATCATGCACTGATCACGTGGCTGATCATGCACTGATCACGTGGCTGATCATGCACTGATCACGTGGCTGATCATGCACTGATCACGTGGCTGATCATGCACACTGATCGCGTGGCTGATCATGCACTGATCACGTGGCTGATCATGCACTGATCACGTGGCTGATCATGCGCTGACTGATCACGTGGCTGATCATGCACTGATCACGTGGCTGATCATGCACTGATCACGTGGCTGATCATGCACTGATCACGTGGCTGATCATGCACTGATCACGTGGCTGATCATGCACTGATCACGTGGCTGATCATGCACTGATCACGTGGCTGATCATGCACTGATCACGTGACTGATCATGCACTGATCACGTGGCTGATCATGCACTGATCACGTGGCTGATCATGCACTGATCACGTGGCTGATCATGCACTGATCACGTGACTGATCATGCACTGATCACGTGGCTGATCATGCACTGATCGTGGCTGATCATGCACTGATCACGTGGCTGATCATGCACTGATCACGTGCTGATCATGCACTGATCACGTGGCTGATCATGCACTGATCACGTGGCTGATCATGCACTGATCACGTGGCTGATCATGCACTGATCACGTGGCTGATCATGCACTGATCACGTGGCTGATCATGCACTGATCACGTGGCTGATCATGCACTGATCACGTGGCTGATCATGCACTGATCACGTGGCTGATCATGCACTGATCACGTGGCTGATCATGCACTGATCACGTGGCTGATCATGCACTGATCACGTGGCTGATCATGCACTGATCACGTGGCTGATCATGCACTGATCACGTGGCTGATCATGCACTGATCACGTGACTGATCATGCACTGATCACGTGGCTGATCATGCACTGATCATGCGTGGCTGATCATGCACTGATCACGTGGCTGATCATGCACTGATCACGTGGCTGATCATGCACTGATCACGTGACTGATCATGCACTGATCACGTGGCTGATCATGCACTGATCACGTGGCTGATCATGCACTGATCACGTGACTGATCATGCACTGATCACGTGGCTGATCATGCACTGATCACGTGGCTGATCATGCACTGATCACGTGCTGACTGATCATGCACTGATCACGTGGCTGATCATGCACTGATTCGTGGCTGCTGATCACTGATCACGTGGCTGATCATGCACTGATCACGTGGCTGATCATGCACTGATCACGTGGCTGATCATGCACTGATCACGTGGCTGACTGATCATGCACTGATCACGTGGCTGATCATGCACTGATCGTGCGTGATCTGCATCATGCACTGATCATGCACTGGCTGGCTGATCATGCACTGATCACGTGGCTGATCATGCACTGATCACGTGGCTGATCATGCACTGATCACGTGGCTGATCATGCACTGATCACGTGGCTGATCATGCACTGATCACGTGGCTGATCATGCACTGATCACGTGACTGATCATGCACTGATCACGTGGCTGATCATGCACTGATCGCGTGCTGATCATGATCATCTGATCACGTGGCTGATCATGCACTGATCGCGTGACTGATCATGCACTGATCACGTGGCTGATCATGCACTGATCATCATGATCATGACTGATCATGCTGATCATGCACTGATCACGTGGCTGATCATGCACTGATCACGTGGCTGATCATGCACTGATCACGTGGCTGATCATGCACTGATCACGTGACTGATCATGCACTGATCACGTGGCTGATCATGCACTGATCACGTGGCTGATCATGCACTGATCACGTGGCTGATCATGCACTGATCTGATCGTGACTGATCATGCACTGATCACGTGGCTGATCATGCACTGATCACGTGGCTGATCATGCACTGATCACGTGGCTGATCATGCACTGATCACGTGGCTGATCATGCACTGATCACGTGCTGATCATGCACTGATCGTGGCTGATCATGCACTGATCACGTGGCTGATCATGCACTGATCACGTGGCTGATCATGCACTGATCACGTGGCTGATCATCACACTGATCACTGATGGCTGCTGATCATGCACTGATCGTGGCTGATCATGCACTGATCACGTGGCTGATCATGCACTGATCACGTGGCTGATCATGCACTGATCACGTGGCTGATCATGCACTGATCACGTGATCATGTGGCTGATCATGCACTGATCACGCTGGCTGATCATGCACTGATCACGTGGCTGATCATGCACTGATCACGTGGCTGATCATGCACTGATCACGTGGCTGATCATGCACTGATCACGTGGCTGATCATGCACTGATCACGTGGCTGATCATGCACTGATCACGTGGCTGATCATGCACTGATCACGTGCTGATCATGCACTGATCACGTGGCTGATCATGCACTGATCACGTGGCTGATCATGCACTGATCACGTGGCTGATCATGCACTGATCACGTGGCTGATCATATAGTGATCACGTGGCTGCTCATGCACTGATTACGTGGCTGACCATGCACTGATCCCATGGCTGATAATGCACTGATCACGTGACTGATCATGCACTGATCTCGTGACTGATCATGCAATGATCACGTGGCTGATCATGCACTGATCACGTGACTGTCAGGCACTTATCACGTAGCTATCATGCACTGATCACATGGCTATCATGCACTGATCCCATGGCTGATCATGCACTGATCTCGTGACTGATCATGCACTGATCACGTGCTGATCATGCACTGATCACGTGACTGATCATGCACTGATCACGTGGCTGATCATGCACTGATCACGTGGCTGATCATGCACACTGATCACGTGCCTGATCATGCACTGATCACGTGACTGATCATGCACTGATCACGTGTCTGATTATGCACTGATCACGTGACTGATCATGCACTGATCACGTGCCTGATCATGCACTGATCACGTGGCTGATCATGCACTGATCACGTGCCTGAACATGCACTGATCATGCACACTGCTGATCATGCACTGATCACGTGACTGATCATGCACTGATCACGTGGCTGATCATGCACTGATCACGTGGCTGATCATGCACTGATCGCGTGGCTGATCATGCACTGATCACGTGGCTGATCATGCACTGATCACGTGGCTGATCATGCACTGATCACGTGGCTGATCATGCACACTGATCACGTGGCTGATCATGCACTGATAACCTTGCTGATGATCATACACTGACGTGACTGATCATGCACTGATCGTGCTGATCATGCACTGATCACGTGCTGATCATGCACTGATCACGTGGCTGATCATGCACTGATCACGTGGCTATCATGCACTGATCACGTGACTGATCATGCACTGATCACGTGGCTGATCATGCACTGATCACGTGGCTGATCATGCACTGATCACGTGGCTGATCATGCACTGATCACGTGGCTTATCATGCACTGATCACGTGGCTGATCATGCATTGATCACGTGGCTGATCATGCACTGATCACGTGGCTGATCATGCACTGATCACGTGGCTGATCATGCACTGATCACGTGGCTGATCATGCACTGATCATGCACTGATCACTTGGCTGATCATGCACTGATCACGTGGTTGATCATGCACTGATTCGTGGCTGATCATGCACTGATCACGTGGCTGATCATGCACTGATCACGTGGCTGATCATGCACTGATCCCGTGGCTGATCATGCACTGATCACGTGACTGATCATGCACTGATCACGTGGCTGATCATGCACTGATCACGTGGCTGATCATACACTGATCACGTGACTGAGCATGCACTGATCACGTGGCTGATCATGCACTGATCATGTGGCTGATCATGCACTGATCACGTGGCTGATCATACACTGATCACGTGACTGATCATGCACTGATCACGTGGCTGATCATGCACTGATCACGTGGGGATCATGCACTGATCACGTGGCTGATCATGCACTGATCACGTGGCTGATCATGCACTGATCACGTGCTGCTGATCATGCACTGATCACGTGGCTGATCATGCACTGATCACGTGTGATCATGCACTGATCCGTGCACTGATCATGCACTGATCACGTGGCTGATCATGCACTGATCACGTGGCTGATCATGCACTGATCACGTGGCTGATCATGCACTGATCACGTGCTGATCATGCACTGATCACGTGACTGATCATGCACTGATGATCAGGCTGATCATGCACTGATCACGTGGCTGATCATGCACTGATCACGTGGCTGATCATGCACTGATCACGTGGCTGATCATGCACTGATCACGTGGCTGATCATGCACTGATCACGTGGCTGATCATGCACTGATCACGTGGCTGATCATGCACTGATCACGTGGCTGATCATGCACTGATCACGTGGCTGATCATGCACTGATCACGTGGCTGATCATGCACTGATCACGTGGCTGATCATGCACTGATCACGTGACTGATCATGCACTGATCACACTGATCATCACTGATGGCTGATCATGCACTGATCACGTGGCTGATCATGCACTGATCACGTGGCTGATCATGCACTGATCACGTGACTGATCATGCACTGATCGTGGCTGATCATGCACTGGCGTGGCTGATCATGCACTGATCACGTGGCTGATCATGCACTGATCACGTGACTGATCATGCACTGATCACGTGGCTGATCATGCACTGATCACGTGGCTGATCATACACTGATCACGTGGCTGATCATGCACTGATCACGTCACTGATCATGCACTGATCACGTGGCTGATCATGCACTGATCACGTGGCTGATCATGCACTGATCACGTGCTGATCTGATCATGCACTGATCACGTGGCTGATCATGCACTGATCACGTGGCTGATCATGCACTGATCACGTGGCTGATCATGCACTGATCACGTGGCTGATCATGCACTGATCACGTGGCTGATCATGCACACTGATCACGTGACTGATCATGCACTGATCACGTGACTGATCATGCACTGATCGCGTGGCTGATCATGCACTGATCACGTGGCTGATCATGCACTGATCGTGGCTGATCATGCACTGATCACGTGGCTGATCATGCACTGATCACGTGGCTGATCATGCACTGATCACGTGGCTGATCATGCACTGATCACGTGGCTGATCATGCACTGATCACGTGGCTGATCATGCACTGATCACGTGGCTGATCATGCACTGATCACGTGTGCTGATCATGCACTGATCACGTGGCTGATCATGCACTGATCACGTGGCTGATCGTGCTGATCACTGATCACGTGACTGATCATGCACTGATCACGTGGCTGATCATGCACTGATCACGTGGCTGATCATGCACTGATCGCGTGGCTGATCATGCACTGATCACGTGGCTGATCATGCACTGATCACGTGGCTGATCATGCACTGATCACGTGCTGATCATGCACTGATCACGTGGCTGATCATGCACTGATCGCGTGGCTGATCATGCACTGATCTGATCATGCACTGCTGATCATGCACTGATCACGTGGCTGATCATGCACTGATCACGTGGCTGATCATGCACTGATCACGTGGCTGATCATGCACTGATCACGTGCTGATCATGCACTGATCACGTGGCTGATCATGCACTGATCACGTGGCTGATGCACACGTGACTGATCATGCACTGATCACGTGGCTGATCATGCACTGATCACGTGGCTGATCATGCACTGATCACGTGGCTGATCATGCACTGATCACGTGGCTGATCATGCACACTGATCACGTGGCTGATCATGCACTGATCCGTGGCTGATCATGCACTGATCACGTGGCTGATCATGCACTGATCACGTGGCTGATCATGCACTGATCACGTGGCTGATCATGCACTGATCACGTGGCTGATCATGCACTGATCGTGACTGATCATGCACTGATCACGTGGCTGATCATGCACTGATCACGTGGCTGATCATGCACTGATCACGTGACTGATCATGCACTGATCACGTGGCTGATCATGCACTGATCACGTGGCTGATCATGCACTGATCACGTGGCTGATCATGCACTGATCACGTGGCTGATCATGCACTGATCGTGGCTGATCTGCACTGATGCACTGACTGATCATGCGTGATCACGTGGCTGATCATGCACTGATCACGTGGCTGATCATGCACTGATCACGTGGCACATCATGCACTGATCACGTGGATGATCATACACTGATCACGTGGCTGATCATGCACTGATCACGTGGCTGATCATGCACTGATCACGTGGCTGATCATGCACTGATCACGTGGCTGATCATTCACTGATCACGTGGCTGATCACACACTGATTACGTGGCTGATCATGCACTGATCATGTGACTGATCATGCACTGATCACGTGGCTGTGCACTGATCATGTGGCTGATCACTGATCACGTGGCTGATCATGCACTGATCACGTGGCTGATCATGCACTGATCACGTGGCTGATCATGCACTGATCACGTGGCTGATCATGCACTGATCACGTGGCTGATCATGCACTGATCACGTGGCTGATCATGCACTGATCACGTGGCTGATCATGCACTGATCACGTGGCTGATCATGCACTGATCACGTGGCTGATCATGCACTGATCACGTGGCTGATCATGCACTGATCACGTGGCTGATCATGCACTGATCACGTGGCTGATCATGCACTGATCACGTGGCTGATCATGCACTGATCACGTGGCTGATCATGCACTGATCACGTGGCTGATCATGCACTGATCACGTGGCTGATCATACACTGATCACGTGGCTGATCATGCACTCTTCACGTGCCTGATCATGCACTGATCACGTGGCTGATCATGCACTGATCACGTGGCTGATCATGCACTGATCACGTGGCTGATCATGCACTGATCACGTGACTGATCATGCACTGATCACGTGGCTGATCATGCACTGATCACGTGGCTGATCATGCACTGATCACGAAGCTGATCATACACTGATCACGTGACTGTTCATGCACTGATCACGTGGCTGATCATGCACTGATCACGTGGCTGATCATGCACTGATCACGTGGCTGATCATGCACTGATCACGTGGCTGATCATGCACTGATCGCACTGATCACTGTTGCTGATGATGCACTGATCACGTGGCTGATCATACACTGATCACGTGCTGATCATACACTGATCACGTGACTGATCATGCACTGATCACGTGGCTGATCATGCACTGATCACGTGGCTGATCATGCACTGATCACGTGGCTGATCATGCACTGATCACGTGACTGATCATGCACTGATCATGTGGCTGATCATGCACTGATCACGTGGCTGATCATGCACTGATCACGTGGCTGATCATGCACTGATCACGTGGCTGATCATGCACTGATCGCGTGACTGATCATGCACTGATGGCGTGGCTGATCATGCACTGATCACATGCCTGATCATGCACTGACTGATCACGTGCCTGATCATGCACTGATCACGTGGCTGATCATGCACTGATCACGTGACTGATCATGCACTGATCACGTGGCTGATCATGCACTGATCACGTGGCTGATCATGCACTGATCACGTGGCTGATCATGCACTGATCACGTGGCTGATCATGCACTGATCACGTGGCTGATCATGCACTGATCGTGGCTGATCATACACTGATCACGTGACTGATCATGCACTGATCACGTGGCTGATCATGCACTGATCACGTGGCTGATCATGCACTGATCACGTGGCTGATCATGCACTGATCACGTGCTGATCATGCACTGATCACGTGGCTGATCATGCACTGATCACGTGGCTGATCATGCACTGATCACGTGGCTGATCATATGCACTGATCACGTGACTGATCATGCACTGATCACGTGACTGGCTGATCATGCACTGATCACGTGTGCTGATCATGCACTGATCACGTGACTGATCATGCACTGATCACGTGGCTGATCATGCACTGATCACGTGGCTGATCATGCACTGATCACGTGGCTGATCATGCACTGATCACGTGACTGATCATGCACTGATCACGTGACTGATCATGCACTGATCACGTGCCTGATCATGCACTGATCACGTGGCTGATCATGCACTGATCACGATGCTGATCATGCACTGATCACGTGGCTGATCATGCACTGATCACGTGGCTGATCATGCACTGATCACGTGGCTGATCATGCACTGATCACGTGACTGATCATGCACTGATCACGTGGCTGATCATGCACTGATCACGTGGCTGATCATGCACTGATCACGTGACTGATCATGCACTGATCACGTGGCTGATCATGCACACTGATCACGTGACTGATCATGCACTGATCACGTGTCTGATCATGCACTGATCACGTGATCTGATCACGTGGCTGATCACTGATCTCTCATCATGCACTGATCACGTGGCTGATCATGCACTGATCACGTGGCTGATCATGCACTGATCACGTGCCTGATCATGCACTGATCACGAGACTGCTCATGCACTGATCACGTGGCTGATCATGCACTGATCACATGCCTGATGATGCACTGATCACGTGACTGATCGCCACACTGATCACGTGAC
>NW_027218706.1:0-4375 GCF_027580195.1 Bos mutus
CATCTGTGATAATCGCAGCTGAGCGCGCGACTACCGCCTGCACTGTATAATTACAGCTGAGGCACCCTGCCTCTATCTGCGAAATCGCAGTGACCGCGACACCTGCCGCTCACTTTGTAATCCCAGCGGCCGACCTGCCTGCTCATCTGCTGATAATCGCACTAGCCGGCCCGCCTGTCATCTGATAATCGCGGGCGCAACCGCCTCATCTGCTGATTGCCAGCGGCCGGAACCTGCCTGTCTCGCTGATATCACGAACCGGGACACCTCTTATCTGTGATATGCAGCTGGCCGCGACACCGCCGTCTCTTGACAGCTGGCGCGACCCGCCGTCATCTGTTATAACAAACGACGCGAAATCGGCTCATCGTTTATATGCCAGTGGCCGCTGACACCTCCTGTCTCTGTGATGCGCTGGCGGACACGCCTGTCTCGCTGATAATCACAGCGGCCGACACCTGCCTGCTCATCTGTGATAACGCAGCGACCCGCCCGCCTGCTCATCTGGATAATCCAGCGGCGCGACCTCTGTCATCTGTTGTGCACTAGCCGGACCTGCCTGTCATCTGTTGTAACGCAGCTGAGCCCGACCTGCCTGCTCATCTGCTTGTAATGCAGCTGAGCGGACACCTGCTCTTCTGTGATTGCAGCTGGCGGACACCTGCTGCTCATCTGTTGTCGCCAGCTGACCGCGACACCGCTGCTCATCGCTGATATCGCAGTGGCCTGGCCTGCCTGCTCATCTGATAACGCCAGCTGAGCCCCGAACCTGCCTGTCTCTGTGATATGCAGCTGAGCCACACCTGCCTGTCATCGGATATCACAGCGGCCGGAACCTGCCTGCTCACTGGTGCCAGCGGCGGACCCTGCCGTCATCTGTAATCGCCACTGAGCGCGACACTGCTGTTCATCTGCGTTGCACTGGCCGGCACCGCCTTCATCTGTGATAATCAGCTAGCGCACCTGCTATCTCCTCGCGCACTCTGCTCTCGTGACTCGCCAGCAGGCCGCCTGGTGCTTCTGCCTGCTCATCTGGCGATGTAATCGACAGGTGGGCCGCGGGTTCTACTGCTCATCTGTGATGTCGACGGCTGAGCTGCGGCGACGCCTGCCTGCTCATGTGTGATAATGCGCAAAGCTGAGCGGCGCGACGCCCTGCCTGCTCATCTGCTTGATGTGACAGCAGCTGGGCCGTGACGCCTGCCTGTCATCTGTGATGATAGACGGCTGAGCGCGCGACCACCTGCCTGTTCGTCGTGGCCCGATATGTAAGCTGAGCGTGGCGACACCTGCCTGCTCATCTGCTTGATAATCGCAAGCTGGGCGGCGGCGGTACCTGCCTGCTCATCTGCTTGATAATGCCAAGCTGAGCGGCGCGACCCCTCGCCTGCTCATCTGCTTGGTAATCGACAGCAGAGCCGGCGGGCCGCATGCCTGCTCATCTGTGATAATGCGCCAGCTGAGCCGTGACGCCTGCATGTTCATCTGTGATGATAAGCCAGCTGATGCGCCTGCCTCACTCATCTGTGCCGATGATGACACCTGCCTGCTCATCTCTGCCTGATACTCGCCAAGGTGAGCCAGCGGCCATACTCTGCCTGTCGTCATCTGCCTGATAATCGCCAGCTGAGCCGTCGCGACCTGCCCTGCTCATCTGCGGATGCGCCAAGCGAGGCCCGTGACGCCGGGCTGCTCATCTGCCTGATTTTCGACAGCTGACGCGGCGACACCTGCCTCTTCATCTGCCTCGTGCTGCGACAGCGGAGCCGCGCGACGCCTGCCTGCTCATCTGCCTGGTGTCGACGGCAGAACCGCGCGACACCTGCCTGCTCATCTGCCTGATAATCCTGGCTGGCGAGAGACGCCCTGCCTGCTCATCTGCCTGATAATCCCCGGCGAGCCCCGGCGACACCTGCCTGCATCTGTGATAATAATGTAAACCCCAGGCGCGCGACGCCTGCCTGTTCATCTGTGATCAGCGACAGCAGAACCCAGCGATACCTGCTGCTCATCTGTGTTGATATTCAGGAAAGAACCTGGCGACACCTGCCTGCTCATCTGGCGATGATCCAAGCTGAGCCCGCGCACCTCCTGCTCTTCTCTGGCGACTGTGGCTCAGCTGAGCCCGGCCTGCACCTGCCTACTCATCTGCAGCGATACCGACCCACAGCTGCAGACGACGCCGACACCTGCCCTGCTCATCTGTGATAATCGCCAGTGAGACCTATGACCACCTGCCTGCTCATCTGGCGATGTCGACGTAGCTGGGCAGCGCGACCTGCCTGCTCATCTGTGACTGATAATCGACGGATGAGCACGTGATTCTGCTGCTCATCTGTGATCCTTCGACCCAGGCTGAACCACGTGCGACGCCTGCCTGCTCATCTGGCGATAATTGACGGCTGAGCCCATTTCTCTGCCAGCTCATCTGTGATAGTAGTGGGCCACGACACCTGCCTTCTCATCTGTTGGTAATCCAGGCAGGCGCGAGACACCTGCCTGCTCTTCTGTGATAATCACAGCTGAGGCGTGACGCCTGCCTGCTCATCTGCTTGATAATCGCCATAGCTGGGCATGGCGATATTGCCTGCTCATCTGCTTGGTAATGCGCCCAGATGTGGCCGACACCTGCCTGCTCACTGTGACCTCGACCTTCGGGCCTCGTCTGCCTGCTCATCTAGTAATATCGGGCTAAGTGTGGTTCCTGCCTGCTCATCTGTGACTAATCGCCAGCTGGCACATTGTTCTGTCTATTCATCTGCTTGACAATGCCAGCTGGGCCCGAGCGACCTATGCCTGGTCATCTGTGATAATCGCCAGCTGAGCCCAACGACACCTGCCTGCTCATCTGCTTGATAATCGACAGCTAAGCGTACCGGCGACACCTGCCTGTTCATCTGGCGATAATCGCCACCTGGGCCCGGCGACAGCCTGCCTGCTCATCTGATTCGCCAGCTGACAGCTGAGCTGCCTCTCATATGCGACTGTGGCCCTGAGCCACGTTCACCTGCTGCTATCTGCGATACCTGAGCCGGCGACACT
Source organism: Bos mutus (assembly GCF_027580195.1). NCBI lineage: Eukaryota > Metazoa > Chordata > Mammalia > Artiodactyla > Bovidae > Bos > Bos mutus. Next base: position 3,043 of record NW_027218706.1, read on the forward strand.
TTGCCTGCTCATCTGATTGAGGTAATCGACTAGCTGCATCTGCGTAATGGAGCTGCCTGGCTGAGTTGACCTGCCTGCTCATCTTTTTGATATCTGGTAATGATAGACAGCTGGATTATCTGGCGACACCTGCCTGCTCATCTGTGATAATGTAGCTGCCACCATCTGCGATAATCGCCCAGCTACCTGTTCATCTGCTTGATAATCATCAGCTGACTGTGTCCAGCCTCGCCTGCCTGCTCATCTGCCTCTAATGCGACGGCTGAGCCGCGTGACACCTGCCTGCTCATCTTTGATAATCGACACCTGAGCCGGCGCGACACCTGCCTGCTCATCTGCTTGATAATGCCAGGCTGAGCGGCCCGACACCTGCCTGCTCATCTTTTTTTGATAATCGACAGCTGAGCCGCGTGACACCTGCCTGCTCATTTGCGCGCGATAATCTGCACTGGGTATTGGCCGCGCGACACCTGCCTGCTCATCTGTTTAATGGTAGCCAGCCCAGCGCCCGGGCCGCCTGCCTGCTCATCTGCTTGATTGGCCAGCTGTGCCCCGCGATGCCTGCCTGTTCATCTGTGATGATAATGAGCTGGGCCGGCGCGTGACACCTGCCTGTTCATCCTGTGAAAATCATGGCTGGGCGGCGTGACACCTACTATATCTTCTTGCGGCTGTGGACAGGCTAGACAGCGTGCACCTGCCTCCTCATCTGCTTGATGTCCCGACAGATTAGCCCGCTGACGCCTGCCTGCTCATCTGGCGATAATCGTCAGCTGAGGCGCGACACCTGCCTGCTCATCCGGCGATATCGACAGCTGAGCCTTGTGACCTGCCTGCTCATCTGCTTGATGTCGTCATCTGGGCGCGACCTGCCTGCTCATCTTCTTGATAATCGCCAGCTGAGCCGGCGACGCCTGCCTGCTCATCTGTGATAATCGACAGCTGCGCCTCGCGACACCTGCCTGCTCATCTGCTTCATAATTGACAGCTGACCGCGCGACACCACTGCCTGTTCATCTGCTTGATAATCCCCAGCTGAGCCCGCGACGCCCTGCCCTGCTCATCTGCCTGATAATCACCAGGCTGAGCCGCGCGACACCTGCCTACTCATCTTTTGATGTCGCCGGCTGAGCAGTGCAATACCACACTCATCTTTTGATAATCGACCAGCTGGGCCCGCGACACCTGCCTGTTCATCTGCTGATAATCGCCAGCTGACCCGTCGACACCTGCCTGCACATCTGCTTGATAATCGCCAGCTGAGGCCCTCACGAAACCTGCCTGTTCATCTGCTTGATATCGCCAGCTGAGCGCGCGACACCGCCTGCTCTTC
>NW_027218707.1:0-4558 GCF_027580195.1 Bos mutus
GACGCCTGCCTGCTCATCTGTGGATGTCGCCAGCCTGGTCGCGCGACGCCTGCTCTCATCTGCTTGATAATCGACAGCTGGGCCCCCGTGACGCCTGCCTGCTCATCTGTGATGTCGACAGCTGGGCGGCGTGACACCTGCCTGCTCATCTTCTGATTGCCATCTGCCCGCGATGCCTGCCTGTTCATCTGGCGATAATCGTAGCTGAGACGTGACACCTGCTGCTCATCTGTGATAATCGACAGCTGAGCCGCGCGACACCTGCCCTGCTCATCTGCGATGATGACGACAGCTGAGCCGCGACACCTGCCTGCTCATCGACGATAATCGACAGCTGTGGGTCGACGCCTGCCCTGCTCATCTGCTTGATAATTGACAGCAGAGCCCGCGACGCCTGCCTGCTCATCTGCTTGATAATCGACAGCTGGGCCGAGACACCTTATAACTCATCTTTTGATAAGGTGACAACTGAGCCGCGACACCTGCCTGCTCATCTTTTGATAACGACAGCTGAGCGCGCGACACCTGCCTGCTCATCTGTGATAATCGCCAGCTGGGCCTCGCGACACCTGCCTGCTCATCTTTTTGATAATGTGCCAGCTGAGCCGCGGCGACACCTGCCTGCTCATCTGCTTGATAATCGCCAGCTGAGCGCGCGACACCTGCCTGCTCATCTGCTTGATGTCGACAGCTGGAGCCGTGATTTACGCCTGTTCATCTGGCGATGTACAGCTGAGCCCGCTCATCTGCCTATTCATCTGTCTGGCTGTGTCGCCAGCTGAGCGCATGACACCTGCCTGCTCATCTGTGATAATCGCCCAGCTGGGCACCGGACACCTGCCTGCTCATCTGTGATAATCGACAGTTGAGCCGCGCGACACCTGCCTGCTCATCTGTTGATAATCGACAGCTGGGCCGCGCGACACCTGCCTGCTCATGATTTGATAATTCTGGCTGGGCGCGACACCTGCCGACACCTGCCTGCTCATCTTTTTGATAATCGCAAGCTGGGCATTGTGACCCTGTTTGCTCATCTTTTTTGATAATCGCCAGCTGAGACGCGCGACACCTGCCTGCTCCATCTGTGATAATGCCAGCTGGGCCCGTGACACCTGCCTGCTCATCTTTGATGTCCGACAGGTGAGCCGCGCGACACTGCCTGCTAATCTGCTTGATAATCGCCAGCTGGGCCGCGTGACACCTGCCTGCTCATCTGTTGACTGTCGCCAGCTGAGCGGCGTGACCCCTGCCTGCTCATCTTTGATAATCGCCAGCTGGGCCGCGCGACACCTGCCTGCTCATCTTTTTGATAATGCCAGCTGAGCCCGCGCGACACCTGCCTGCTCATCTGCTTGATAATCACCAGCTGAGCAAAGTGACACCTGCCTGCTCATCATCTAAGCGATCGGCTGAACGCGTGCGACACCTGCCTCCTCATCTGCGATGTCGCCAGCTGCGCCTCGCGACACCTGCCTGTTCATCTGCCCGATAATCGCCAGCTCGGCTGCGCGACACCTGCCTGCTCATCTGTGATAATCGCCCAGCTGAGCCCGCGACACCTGCCTGCTCATCTTTTGATAATCCAGGCTGACTGCGACACCTGCCTGCTCATCTGACTCGCCAGCTGAGCCTGCGACACCTGCCTGCTCATCTGCTTGATAATCGACAAAACTGGGGCCCGACACCTGCCTGCTCATCTGCTTGATAATCAACAGCTGAGCCCAGCGACACCTGCCTGCTCATCTGCTTGATGTCGCCAGCTGAGCCGGCGACACCTGCCTGTTCATCTTTCGCCGATAATGTGGCAAGCTGGGCCGCGCGACACCTGCCTGCTCATCTGTTTGATAATCGACAGCTGAGCCCCCGCGACCCACCCTGCCTGCTCATCTTCTTGACAATTGACAGCTGAGGCCACGCGACACCTGCCTCCTCATCTGCTTGATAATGCGACAGCTGAGCCGCGCGACACCTGCCTGCTCATCTGCCTGATAATCGCCAGCTGAGCCACGTGACACCTGCCTGCTCATCTTTTGATAATCGACAGCTGAGCCCATGACACCTGCCTGCTCATCTGTGATAATTGACAGCTGAGCCCTGTGACACCTGCCTGCTCATCTGCTTGATAATTGCCAGGTGAGTTGCGACACCCTGCCTGCTCATCTGCTTGATATATCGACAGCTGAGCCGCGCGACACCTGCCTGCTCATCTGCTTGATAATCGCCAGCTGAGCCTCGTGACACCTGCCTGCTCATCTGCTTTGATAATTGACACCTGGGCCCGTGACACCTGCCTGCTCATCTTTTTGATAATCGCCCTAATCACCAGCTGAGCCCCGTGACACCTGCCTGCTCATCTGTGATAATCTCCCAGCTGAGCCAAGTGACACCTGCCTGCTCATCTGCTGATAATCGCCAGCTGAGCGCGACACCTGCCTGCTCATCTGTGACTGTCGCCAGCAGCCGCCCGACACCTGCCTGCTCATCTGTGATGTCGACGGCTGAGCCGATGACACCTGCCTGCTCATCTGCTTGATAATCGACAGCTGAGCCGTCGCGACACCTGCCTGCTCATCTGCTTGATAATCGACGGCTGGCCCGCGACACCTGCCTGCTCATCTGCGGATGGTCGCCAGCTGGGCCGCGCGACGCCTGCCTGCTCATCTGCTTGGTAATCGCCAGCTGAGCCGCGTGACAACACCTTTCATCTGTGATAATCCTGACAAGCTGGGCTGCGTGACACCTATGCTCATTTTTTGATAATCGACAGCTGGGCAGTCGCGCTCATCCACCCTCGGCCCTGCTCATCTGCTGATAATGGCCAGCTGAGCCGGCGCGACGCCTGCCTGCTCATCTGCTTGATAATTGCCAGCTGGGCGGCGCGACACCTACCTGTTCATCTGTGATAATCGACAGCTGAGCCGCGAGACGCCTACCTGCTATTCTGTGATAATGGCCAAGCTGGCCGCCTGCGACACCTGCCTGCTCATCTGTGATAATGTCCCGCCAGCTGAGCCCGCGTGACACCTGCCTGCTCATCTGCTTGATATTCGCCAGCTGGGCCGCGACACCTGCCTGTTCATCTGGCGATGGGTGACAGCTGAGCCGTGCGACACCTGCCTGCTCATCTGCTTGCGTGCGGCCTGCTGGGCCACGCGACACCTGCCTGCTCATCTGCTTGATAATCGCCAGCTGGGCGACACCTGCCTGCTCATCTGCTTGATGCTCGCCAGCTGTGCCCGCGACCCCTGCCTGCTCATCTGCTTGATAATCGACAGCTGAGATGCGTGACACCTGCCTGCTCATTTTTGATAATCGGCAGCTAGGCGCGACACCTGCCTGCTCATCTTTGATAATCGCCAGCTGAGCCTCCACGACACCTGCCTGCTCATCTGTGATAATCGACAGCTGAGCGCGACACCTGCCTGCTCATCTGGCTGATAATCGTCAGCTGAGCTCCGTGACACCCTGCCTGCTCATCTGCGCGATAATCGACGGCTGAGCCGCGACACCTGCCTGTTCATCTCTGAATTTGCTGGCTGAGGCGTGACACCTGCCTGCTCATCTGTGATAATCGACAGCTGAGCCCGCCACCTGCCTGCTCATCTGCGGCTGTGGCCAGCTGGGCGCGTGCGCACACCTGCCTGTTCATCTGCTTGATAACCGACAGCTGGCCGCGTGACACCTGCCTGCTCATCTGCTTGATAATCGACGGCTGGGCGCGTGACACCTGCCTGCTCATCTGTGATAATCGCCAGCTGAGCCCGCGACACCTGCCTGCTCATCTGCGATAATCACCAGCTGAGGCCCGCGACACCTGCCTGCTCATCTGTGATAATCGCCAGCTGAGCGCGCGACACCTGCCTGTTTCATCTGTGATAATGGCCAGCTGAGCCGCGCGACACCCTGCCCTGCTCATCTTTTTGATAAGCGACAGCTGGCCACGCGACACCTGCCTGCTGTTTCTCTGCTTGATAATCGCCAGCTGAGCCTCGCGTGACACCCTGCCTGCTCATCTGGTGATAATCGCCAGCTGGCCACGTGCGACCTGCCTGTTCATCTGTTGATGGCTGTGTCAGATGAGCTGGGACACCTGCCTGCTCATCTGTGACAATCGACAGCCGGGCCCGCGACACCTGCCTGCTCATCTGCTTGATAATCGACAGCTGAGCCCGTGACACCTGCCTGTTCATCTGTGATGTCGACAGCTGACCCGTTGCGACACCTGCCTGCTCATCTGGCGAAAACCAGCCGGTTGAGCCCAGCGCCAGCACCTGTCTGCTCATCTCTGTGATGTCGCCAGCTGAGCCGCGCGACACCTGCCTGCTCTTCTGCTTGATCATCGACAGCTGAACACGTGACACCTGCCCTGCTCGTCTGGCGATCGTCACAGCTGCCCGCGACCTGCCTGCTCATCTGCCGGTTCGACAGCGCCGCGCGACACCTGCCTGCTCATCTGTGCCCGATAATAGGCTGAGCTCCGGGACACCACAACGCAACCATCTGTGATGGCTCGACAGCTGGGCTCCGAGCACCTGCCTGCTCATCTGCCCGATAATCG